>NW_011898720.1:0-1854 GCF_000151845.1 Pteropus vampyrus | reverse complement strand
TGTGTGGGGATGGACAGCCAACGGCCCATGGGCCAACTTTGGCCCAACACCCCACATCTCATGTTCCTATGTTGTCTGTAGCTGCTTACGCGCTGTGGTGGTTGAGCCGTGTGATTGCCACAACTTAAGAACCTTGAGCCTGAAAGCTGGAAACACTGACTGTCTGGCCCTTCGCAGGAGGAGCGCGGTGTGAGGGCCCCTCATCTCGCAGGCTCGGTCCCTAGTTTTCGTCCAGATTCATCAGATGCTCTGACAGCAGTGGTCGTCTTCATGACCCTGTGCCCTGTTTGTCAGGCGTCTGGTAGCAGGAGGTTCTCATCTCTCCCCTCGTGGCGTCACAGCCCGCTCACAAGAGAAGAGGCAGGTAACAAATTAAATGCTTCAAGAAGGCTCTGCGTGAAGAGGAGAGAGGACAGGTAGGGCCCCCATCGTGCAATTCGTGTGTGGCTGCTGCCATCTAGTGCTCGGATGCTGTCGCTCCACCTGTGTGGACCTCTCCCAACGCTCTTCCTATCCGTCCACCTTCCTTCCTCACTAGCTAGCTTGCTTGAGGACATTCATTTCATTCACAGTTCAGCGTCCCCCGTGATGACTTTCAGCCCGCAAAGGGCAGCAGCCTGAAGTTCAAGGGGACACACAGCTTCGTTCTCTCTGACCCGATCGGTCCCTGGCAATTTCTTTTGGTTTCACTGCAAAGAAATTCTTCAGACCTCACTCACGTCTTTGGGGAGCTGGCTGCTCAGACGGTTTTCCTTTCTGAACGTGCTTTCCAGAGAGGAGACATGTCCTCGGCTCCCACTGAACTCACTGGCAGGCATCATCCAAACCAGCAGGGAGGGCAAGGTCATTTACGCCCCATCATTTTGCTTCACGTGTCACTTCCTGTTAAAGCTCTGGCTAGGCACACCCTGAAGGACAGACAGGTACAGCGAGCATCCTGGAGCAGGCTGCGAGTCAGCAGAGGAAACTGGTTGCAGATCTCAGTGTGCTGCGGGTAATCCACGAAGCACATCCCCTCTGTACGCCTGGGTGCCATTCCTGCGGTGTACCCCAACCCGCTAATGCTAACCAGCATCCAGATACTCAGTCAAGGATGCCGGGTGGATCAGCCTGCATTTGGCTCTAATACAGCTCATTAAGTTACATGTAGAGACATCAAGATAAATTTTATCTTGACCAAAGAGTAAAATATAAGCCTGGCTTAAAAACCAATATGTATGTTAATATACTAATGATCATTTAAGACAGCAGCCATTAGTCAACTAAGCAGCTATTCATTTAGAAACACGAGTGGCCATAGACACAGTTTCCTGGTCGTTAGTCACCATTAACCAGTTGACGAGTCTGCATGTATGTGAAAGACCTACAACATGTATGCATCTGTCGAAAGAGTCTCCCCTGTTTTTTCCAGTATATTCTCGAAAGCACGTTTGTGGAGAAGTTGAAGGGGAGACTTCATTGCTGTGGTGGGGAGGGGTTTTAGAGGAGTAAAATCAAGACTTTTTCATTGTGGTCCACTGAAGCATCTTTTAAGGGTCGAGCTGCCATAGCTGCTACCCCCACATCACAAACGGCTCCCACGGTGCCCCTACGCCTCCCCGCAGCGGGACCCAGCTGCCAGACTTCCGGAGGGTGCTGGGGAGACGTCCGTCCTCAAGGCTGCCGATCTCGACCTTCTCTCTGCCGTTCCCCAGGGAAGAGTGGTCTTTAGCCTGAGAAGTAGAAGATGCCCAGGGGGAGAAGATGCTTTTGCACCTTCACCCAGCCACTCCCAGGGGAGTGACACACACGCTCTCCCCCGCCACCTCCCACCCTTAAGCGCTTCAGCAGAACTGGGAGTTTGTTCTCGTGCTG
>NW_011898719.1:4332-5556 GCF_000151845.1 Pteropus vampyrus | reverse complement strand
GATCACGACGATTTAAGTCATTTTAACGTCGTGGATCATCTAAGACTGCCTGGGTTATATTCTGAGATGCTATCATTCTGACCTGAGCAGGAACCCTGGGCCCTCTCGGCCAGCCTTATGTGGAACTGGGGACTTTGTAAAGGCTCTGGGGTGCCTCCTCACCCCACTCCACTGTTCATGGACACTAGTGGCCACTGGCCATTTGCGTGGGTTCAAGGCTGGGCTGTGGGCAGCCAACAGGATGAGGGCCGGGTCCATACCTTCTTTGGGGGACTAAGCCTGGGGCTCAGAGATGATGAAGACAGGTAGGGAGGGGAGGAATGGCTTTCATCCATGCAGCTAGCATTTATTGTGCACCTAGAATTCCACCAAGCGTTAGGGAAGGCAGGGGGACATACACCTCTCACCCTCACTGACTCAGGTTGGATGGAGGTGCTGCCTGCTGAAGAAGCAGTATAACCAACCGTGCGCTTTCTGGGAAGGAAACGTATGGGGGACTTAACTGAGTCTGGACAGGGCCTGGGCAAGCAAGGCAGGACTCTAGAGTTCAATTAGGAGGGGGAGAAGGTGAGGGACAAAGAGGTCCAGTCGGAGAGAACAGCCTGGACTAAGGCCTGGGGGCCAGTGGCTGAGGAGCTGGGAGGCATTCAGGGTAGCTGGAGTGTAGATATAGAGGAAGAGGTGGGGGTAGGTGAGAGGAGAAGGGTCACGATTCTTGGTGACACTCTAGCCAGTCTGAGGAGCTTGCACTGCATTCTGTAGGCGCTGGGGAGCCACAGAGGGTTTTGAGCAGAAAAGTGCCTTGGTCAGATTTGCACCGTGGAAGGTTCTTATGCTGCAGAGGGAAGGATATGAGGCCCTTTGGGTGGGGCCCGCCCTGGTCCCAGAAGCACCCCACACCCCAGTGCCCAAGACCGTCCTGACTGCCCCATCTCTCCACAGGGATGTTTCATCTTCTCCCTCGTCAAGTACGTACCCCTGACCTACAACAAAGTGTACGTGTACCCCACCTGGGCTATTGGGCTCGGCTGGAGCCTGGCCCTGTCCTCCATGGTGTGTGTCCCCTTGGTCATGGTCATCCGCCTCTGCCAGACGGAAGGGCCGTTCCTTGTGGTGAGTACTCAGGGCCGCAGGCTGGATTGAGGGGCGTGGGGCAGGAGGCCGAAGGCCAGCCCGCTGTCAGTTTTCTGTGTGACCTCACACCCACGTCACTTGAGTCCTAGG
>NW_011898719.1:0-757 GCF_000151845.1 Pteropus vampyrus | reverse complement strand
GAGGGAACATAGGCCTGGAGTTGCCAGATCTTGAAATTTTTAAAGAGGAGATGGAAATCTAGATTTTCAAATAAATATTGTAGCTTTTAATAAGCGGCTTAAAAGAATTGTTTACCTAAATATGCCTAGACTGAATGTAAATGCCCGGATAGAGAACTTCTTATTCACAACTGCTTTCTATTTAAGTTTCTGAGTGGGGAGGGCTCTTTCCCTCACTGAGTCCTTGAAGGGGCAGGTGTGAGAGGACAGAACTCACCCTCCCCAGACGTGATGTGAGAAATCTCATGCAATCTGGCCTCTTGCCCCTCTGTTGGAAGGTGCAGCTCAGACACAGCAGTGTCTCCAAGGCCTCCAGGCGAACCCTCTGGGGAGAACTAGATGATGCCTTGCAGAAGTGAGAAGGCAGGGAATGCAGCTTGTGGGAGGCTGAGGAGTTTGGAGTTTCTCTTCAAAGGAGGTGGGAGCCATGGGGGGCTCAAGACAGCTATCTGACTTTGGGCTTACAGATTGCAGAAACTCAGTTGCTTTGCAAGTCAGAGAAATCAGGTACGGGAATCATAAGGAGGCATACGTCAGCTGCGTGGGAGAAAGAGACAGAGCTTGGAAATTCGAGTCCCTATCCCTAAGGCGTGTCAGCAGGGTTGGCAAGAAAGCTACTGACAGGGACTCTGCCCTGAGTTGGGTCCTGAAGAGACCGTAGGAGCACCTTAGTTTATTCAACTCACTTTATTTGCCAGGGGATGAAATGGGAGGTCCA
>NW_011898718.1:3188-3540 GCF_000151845.1 Pteropus vampyrus | reverse complement strand
GCCCTGGACCATGTCCCAGCCCTAGCAGTTCCCAGCTCCCCCAGGCTCCTCTGTGTCCTGTATGGGGCACCCATCTCCTTCCTGCCCTTGGCAGCAGGCCAGGCCACCCTGTGGCTCTGCTTCTCTGAGCACCCCTCAAATCTGGGATTGGGACCTTGGTAGTGGAGGCACCCCCTTAGAAAGAAGCCCTCCTTCCTCTCGACACCCTCTGCTGTTACAGGGGAACCTCCAGCAGGGAGGCTGTTTCCATTGCCCTTGCTGCTCCTTGCTACTCCCTGCCTCAAGGGAGGGCCACTCCTGGCTCCCGCCCCTCACGCCTGCCAGTGATGACATGGCACGGCACGCCTGTCCT
>NW_011898718.1:0-1786 GCF_000151845.1 Pteropus vampyrus | reverse complement strand
TGCTGTTCCCCATCCCCATCTTACTCTCTCAAAGATAATCATTGCCTTGTTCCTGTTTTAAAAATCTCTCTCTCTCTCTCTCTTCTCTCTATATTATATTAATATTATTTATAGTTTAACAAATATTAATCTAGCTGTGATAGTGTCACTATTATTAAAGTTTCCAGAAAAAGAAAAGCTGAAGGAGCAAGTTAGAGGATCTGCTTCTGAGTACCGTGAGTCATATACGATTAACTTTGTTTTCAGAGATGGCTTTTATAAATAAGTATTATCATTTAGAAATAGATTTTGACCACATCTGTCTGTGGTCAAGGTCCCCTCTGCCCCTTTGGGACTGACAATGCCATATCCTTATCTGTCCCACTGTCTTCCCTTGGTTTGAAGCTCTTTGTAGAATTAAATTTTAAATGTTTGTTTTATACGTATCATAATCATAGTTTCTAGAGATACCTCAAGATTCAGATTTCTCTGGGCCTCACTTGTAAAGGGAGTGATAATAGCACTTGGCTCATCGAGGTAAGTTTCGTGAAGAAGAAATTAAATAAGACTCTCCTACGCTTTGATGTGCCAAACCCTGGCCCAGAGATCATGGGCCTCATTATGGAAAATAAGCTCAGAGCCTCCCTGGGGGGTGGGAGCACATGATACCATTGGTGGGAGGGGCAGGGCACTTATCCCCTCATTACTGTCCTCTATTATTTTTCTTCAGAGCTGAGGGACCCTCCTGGCATGGGGCCAAGGGGCCGCTTGTGAGGACTCAGATCAAATTGGGAGGCACCAGGGTTTGAAGTCATTTTAGGGAGGCCTGAGGTACCCCAAGAGCAGCTCTGCGCCTGACAGCGATTGGGATTAAAGGCAGCAGGTGAAGTGACAGCAGGTGCAGCAGGTCCCAGGTCAGAGGGCCCAGTTTGCCTAATGGAAAAGCTGCTTCCTAAGAAGGATTTCTCAAAGCTATTATATGTTGTTCTCTCTATTTCTTTTCCCCATTCCTCAAGTGTGAAATCTATGTCTAAATGATAATACTTATTTATAAAAGCCATCTCTGAAAACGAAATTAGTTAATTGTATATGACTCACGGTACTCAGAAGGGTGTTCAAAACAATGTGTTAAATTTATAAGGGGTAAGAAAAGAAGGAAAAGACTTTGATTGTCTTGGTACCAGCACAGCAAGGGCACAATTCCTGTTAGTCCTAGGAGCTGGGACTGGAATGACAAAAGCCCTGACGTGGGCATGGAAGTCCTTTATTCCCCTAGCCCTCGAGAAAAGAGGAGTTGAGGGCTTCTCTTTGGATGTGAGGTCTGAGGCCGTCGGTGGTCTTCCTTTTTCTCTTGGAGCAGGGCACTGGGCAAGACAGAGGCTTCTGACCTGCTGCAGGTCTGCTTCTGAGGTGGAGCGGATGCCAGTGGTACGCGTATCTTCATTCATATAACCCTTCCTCATACCCTATAAAGTAACACGCCGTTCTTCTGAAGAGGAGGACAGTGGGACACAGAGAAGCTAGTCACTTCGCCCAGAGTAGCCCAGCTTGTAAGGGGCAGATGCAACCTTTGAACCCAGGCAGTTTGATTCTAAGCCATGCTATGAATGGCTTCACCGCAGTGCCCCGCCCCCAGATTTCACTCCAGACTTGGGAAAGGGAACCCTGCTTCTGCTCATGGCCAGCAGAGTGACAGGAGGCTAATCTGAGGGTATGGAGAGTCATTGTAGAGAGACCACCAAAGAAATCCTGCTCTGACCTGGGGCCTGAGGAGCTGCCCAGTTTTGCTGCACTCCCAGGAAAATGG
>NW_011898717.1:5252-6772 GCF_000151845.1 Pteropus vampyrus | reverse complement strand
GAAAGAGAGGACTACAAAAGAAGAGGTGGGAGAAAGTGCTGAATAAAGAGGGAGGGAGGAGGGTATGGAAAATGGCAGCAGGTCAGGGTCTGAGTGGTGACCGCCTCTGGGATGCATGCAGAGAAAACAAGGGAAATAAGTTCTTACTCGGCTTGGGGAGTAGATGCTGGTCTCCCTGGCTGCAGAGCATGGCATTAGCACAGAGGAGGACGGGGAAGGCAGAAGCAACAGCGAGAGTAAGAGAGTGAGAGAGACCTGAGGACAGACATCATCCAATATCCTGGGAATGACTCATGGGGTTGGGGTGGGGGTGGGATGGCAGGCAGTTGGTACAAATAAGGCAAGAGACACAGGATGGATAAAGACCAGGAATAAAGAATTCGAGAATGTGGAGTACCTGAAAGAAGTTTCTTTCTCTCCGCCTCTCTAAAGAACTCTCAGTGGTGTTGGGATGTAGAAGGGAAGCATGGCCCAGAAGGCTGGAGAGCTTAGAGACAATGGAGGTATACTTTACAGTTATACCTCATTTTGAATTCTTTACCTTTGCTTCATGTATTAGTCTTATATCTCTAAGATTTTTAGCTCCTAAAAGAAATCCAGATTCGCCACAGGTATCTATACATAAACATATACATTGGTATATGCGTGTGCATGCTATTTATATACATATGTGCATACATGCATATATATTATATGGGTATATATATGTGTGTATACATTATATACGTATGTGTGTGTGTGTGTGTGTGTGTGTGTGTATACACTTTAAAGTTCCTAGTCATAATTAATTCACCTTGCACACACAAGGCCCTCTCTCAGATATCTTGCTAAACTGCTCACAAAGGAAAGATCCAGCAACCATTACTTTTGTGCTTGTTTTGTTTCCCGTACTTCTTTGTTTTGGGGAGGCAAATCTTTCCAGTGTTTGTAGTCAGTCTTTGCTATGTGACGATTTTTAAGTGGAGAGCTCCAACCACTATGATCGTATTTCACAGCTTATATTTTATGTGCAATATCTTTTAAAATGTGGTACGTAGCTTTTAGCCAGGTATAATACACTTCTTGGTTTAAAAAAAAGATGCCTTTTTTTGGCAAGCAGATTGAGAGCTATTCTGTCAGCATTTTCACAGCAGTGAGGTCTTCGTGTTCACGATTGAGATAATGTGTATGTCAAATAAGACTTTGATGCTTCATCAAAACTGGCATTCATGTAAATATCTAGGTTACCCTGATAATTAATGTCGCCTCTAACCTCTATTCAATGTCATTGTAAGTGTCAATTTCCAAAGTAAACTGAACAAAAATTATTGTATCAAAATACAGTAAGAAATACTGTTTGCCAAATATAATCAACTGTTACTTCCAAAAACATTATGTAAAGACAAAAGAATAATAAGTACCATATATTCTTAGGCTTCAGTGACAAGACAGAAAGAACTCACAGTCCTAGAGACCGGGAACTAACAATGTAAGAGGCCTTTCTAAGCTATCCTGATATATGGGCTTGAATAAGGCATTTT
>NW_011898717.1:0-2087 GCF_000151845.1 Pteropus vampyrus | reverse complement strand
ATAGGTTGACAATTTTTTCTTTTAGTACTTTAATGATTTTTGCTTCATTATCTTTCAGTTGTACTGTTTTAGATGAGAAATTTACTGTAATTCTTATCTTTTATCTTTAGCGGTAATGTTTTCTTCCTCCTACAGCTGCATTTAAGATTTTCCCATTATCACTGTTTTGGAGCAATCTGATTATGATGTGCCTTGGTGTAGTTTTCTCTGTATTTCTTTAAATGTTTTTGCCCCTGACTCATTTTGGAGACCTATATTAGGCCACTTAAAATTATTACACATTCACTGATGCTTTGTTCATTTTTAAACATTCTCTTTTCTCTGTGTTTTATTTAAATAGTTTCTATCACTGTCTTAGAGTTCACTAATCTTTTATTTTTTTCTGCAATGTTTAATCCAGTGTATTTTTCTTCTCAGACATTGTAGTGTGTGTGTGTCTGAATGTCTGTGTCACTAGCTAATTTTTCTTCTATTTAATTTAGTAAACATACAGAATACAGTTATAGTAACTATTACATTGTTTTGATCAGCTAATTTTCGTGTTTGGGTCCACTGATTTTTCTCCTCATCAGTGGTTATGTTTTCTTCTTTTTTAGTGCCAATTTTTGATCGGTGCCAGATTAATTTTCCTTTTTGGGTACTAGATATTTTTGTATTTTTATAAATATTCTTGAGTTTTGTTCTGCAACATAATTGAGTTACTTGCTAACAATTTCATTTTTTCCAGGCTTACCCTTAAGATTAGGCAAGATGATAGCAGTATGAATGCTGTGGCTAATTATCCTCCACTACTGAGGCAAGGTTCTTCTTTGTACTCTCTGCAATACCCTGAGAATCATGGGATTCTCCAGTTTGGCTGATGGAAATAGGTAGTACTTTTAACTCTGTGAGGCATTGTTATCTCTCATTATTTCATATGAGTCTTTTCCTGGCCTTGAGTAGTTTCCTCATACACATGATCTAATCAGCGCTCAGTTAAATATTTGAGGGGTCCCTCTGTAAATCTCTGGAGTTCCTTCTCTGTGCAGCTCTTGCTTTGCACACACTGTCCTGTATAATCTAGTTCCTCTGTGTGCAACTCTCAACTCTTCCACACTCTGCCTGAGTAATCCAGCCTTCTTGGTCTTGTCCATCTTAGCTCTGCCTCCTCAACTCTGGTTCTTCTTAGTTCCTCCTCCCTGTACTGCAACCTAGAAATTCTCTCAGGGAGGTAATCTGAGGACAATTGTATAGCCGGTTTACATAATTTGTCTTAAATTTTCTTTAATAATTGTTGGCCAATGTCTTGAAACCCATCATTTCATTAATTTGGTCAGTTTTTTCCTTTGGTTGTTTTAAGCAGGAAGGTAAATCTGGTCCCTGTTATTCCACCTTGGCCAGAAGCAGAAGTCTCGTTATTATTTTTAAATTTGCCTCTTCCCCCAGCAGTACCTATAATTGATTTACTGTTAAGTAACAGAGGGTTCTAGTTCTAGCACATCTCCAAAATAATAGCTAGGACATTCCAATTCACCAGTGGATTTCCAGGGTTACCTGAGTGAATGACAGTGCTGTAAAAATACGAGCATCTTCTCTGCCTAAATAAATGATATATAAAGTTTCAGATGAGTTTTAATGTAATATGTTTTCAGGTGTACTGGAGTAAAACATTGTTGATTCAAACCTTAATTGATAACAGAAATCATATAAATGGTAATAGACTAAATTTACCTTTACTCAGTTAATGGTTTTTATTTTAAAAAGCGACAAGTATTCATTGTAATGGATGGCAATAAGGAAAGTTTTTAAATATTTAAAAGAAAAACTACTTTTAACATAATCAGATAATTATATACAAGAAGTTTTGATCATTTTAAACAAGCATTGTCTATTTATTTGAAAAAGTTACAATCTCTATGACATAGTTAAACAAATGAATTTTTTAAAGCCTACTTGAGTTATTCTGTCTCATCACTAACTTCCCACAAATTCTTTTAGTTACTACATAAAACACAGATAAGAACTTCTACATGATTGATGGCCCCTTTCTCTTTTGTATCTTAAAATGACAATTTTTTCTGTTAAATATATAAAAATATACATATTTA
>NW_011898716.1:2363-4107 GCF_000151845.1 Pteropus vampyrus | reverse complement strand
ACACACACACACACACCTGAGCAATAACTGGCTAGTGTATTTTTGAAAACCAAAGGAGAATAAGCACAAGAGGAAAATGTCATAACTGTTGGGTAGGAATAAAAGAGGATGAGCTCACACTATTCTTTTTATTTCACAATCAGCTCCCACACTTCCCTCTACCTTCTTTTGTCGGCCACAACCCTTCGACATATTCAAGAGAGGGGCCACACAGAGTCAAACATAAGAGCCAAATTCCTCAGGCTACAAGAAAAAAGTAGATCACAAATATCTCCCAAGCCCTCCATTTACCTGATAAATGAATTAAATGCCAGAGAAAGAGCAGAGGCTTTGCCGGGTCACCCGGACAAGGCCGTGGTAGGACTCGGGTTTTTCCTCACGTTTTTTTCTCCTTGCCCAGCACTCTCGGAACGTCACTAAAATGTCTTTGATGTTTGGTTTCCTATTCTGTTTTGAGGATGATGAATAAGATCTTCACAATTAAATCTCAGAATCTTTAAGCCTTCATTCCTATTTGATATTGACATTATTCTCAGCGGCCTTACTTTTCCTCCAAGTTATTAAAAATATTACAAAAGCATAAATTAGTCATTAGGCATTTAACCTCTAAACACCTTTATGAAACAAGGTTTATTGGCGATTTTTCATAAACGTGAATTCTCACTTTCCAAATGAATTTAAAAACCAATTGTAAACAGTCTGCTAATAACCATTTAAAATTAATATTTGACTATTTCCCCAACCAGTCAGATATTCAGATTACCAACCCATCTGGTGTATTCGAAATGGCCAACTAGCTATATTTTACATTAAACATAAGCCCTTGAGATTTAGCCTTTGTGGGCTTTGCACATTTAGACTTGTGTCAATATCAAGAGTCAATACGAACCTAATACTAAAACACTCAATCTCTCACATTGAAATTTTATAAAACCAAGGATTCTCTCAAAGCATCAATACCTTTTCAGAGTCGTTTTTAAACTCCCAAATAAACTCAATCTGAGGGGAGTTTTGTTATAATTGAATATGGAATTGCAAGTTGGACTATGCAACACATTAAACAATTAAACAAGCAAAAAGTTTAATTAAATTTCTAATTCGCTTTGGATTTCATTCTATCCTGCAATTATAAGGTCTCATGCTAGTATCAAGTATTCAGGAGTCAGGACTGTCCTGCTGAAAATAAATCTACAATGTCAATAGTGAGCCATCTGTTAATGTCAGATAGATGGAGGGATAACGGTCCTATTGTTAATAATTCCTGGAGGAGGCTGGTTGAGTCCTCCTCTACTAGCCAAAATCTGCTGGTCCCTAGACAAGGTACTGGCACCTTTTCATGGCAGGGATATTAGAGAGAAAAGGTAGATTCTCCCATTATGGGAAAGGAAACCACTAATAAAGGGTGTGCCTCGAAAGAAAAGGAATCACCAGGAATTAAGAGACCTGGGGTCTAGTCTCACTACTTGTTACTCTGTGGCTCTGGGCAAATTCCTCTGGACAAAGCTACCCTGGGTCCACCTGGATACAAAGTCTGAGATCAGCCCCTCTGCAGGCATTGAAGGAGAAAAACACAGTCTGGTACGTGATCTGTCTGTGAACTGGCTGAGGTTAGAGGGGGTGGGTATCATTCCTCTGTGGTTCCGAACATAGGGCTCTTTGCTAGACCGCCCTAAAGAAAAGCCTTCATGAGGAGAGTCTCGTGCATATGCATGTTTAATAAATATGTATGTGCAGAAATGCTTGA
>NW_011898716.1:0-814 GCF_000151845.1 Pteropus vampyrus | reverse complement strand
TTTTTTTTTAAGATAATATTTTCCTGGCTACCTCACAGGACCCCTTGAGAATCGAATGAGGTCTTATCCAAAAACACTTTGGAAACCAGAAAGCACTCTATAAGAGTCAGGAATTATCTTTATATGTTACCAGGCTCTAAATAGTCTTAACACAAAGGAATCAAAATCTGAAATCTTCCTTATACTACTCAGAACCAGAAGAAATGCTACGTATTATTCAATCGTAAGTCTTCAAACTGATTTCTAAACAACTCGAAAATTAAACGTGTCTCATTTACTTTTTGTGGGGCCGACAGCAGCTAGCATCATACCCTCCCCATAGCACTGGGTTGAAATGAAACATTCGTTTACCCCTACCTGTACCTGATCCAGACCAGCATTCAGCTAAACTAGTTAATGAATGAATCTTCCCAAATTGTTTCTTTTCACTTATTCAAGGGAAAGAAGCTTTGAAACATGAACTTCTATCTTCAAATACTTTAAGGGTAAACACACAGGAAAAAAGTTACACATGTTCTATTTGGGCCCAAAAAATAATATTAGGAAATTGTACTTGAACAGACAGATTCGAACTCATTATATGGAAGAGTTTTCTACACTCGAGCAAGGCAAAGAAGGATCATAGGTAGTGAGTTCCTCATTACAGGAAGCATTCAAGCACAGGCTACACTTGGAAAGAAGTTGTAGGAAAGGCTCAGGCAATGAATGGTCAGAATAGAATAGCCTGAAATTCCTCTTCAGAGTGTTTATGAGTTTATAAAACAGTATGATTTCTGAAGATCTTGATCATTACAAACAGGTATCTAAAATATAC
>NW_011898715.1:3322-3696 GCF_000151845.1 Pteropus vampyrus | reverse complement strand
AAATCCAACTCCACCACTGGCATGTCTTCTCTGCCTGTGAAGGAGAAGGTGAAAAATCACCTTTTCATTCATTCCATAAGAATTTACTGAATGTCATATTCATCTAGGTTCCCTTAAATGCAGGCCCTGAGACAAGAATACAAGTGTAAGCAGTGTAAGCAGTTTATTTGGGAGGTGATCCCAGAAAACGCTAACAAGGAAGTGCAAAAGCAAGACAGAAAAGGAAGGTAGCCATAGAAGTGCCTTATCAAGTAAGTTACCATTGTGGGCAACTGGAACTCAAGCACACTGGAGAATTCTGGGAGCTAGTGATGAAGACCCAGAGTTGACTTACAGAGGGCGAGGGAGCTGGGTTAATATATGCCAGCCCCTAA
>NW_011898715.1:0-1688 GCF_000151845.1 Pteropus vampyrus | reverse complement strand
TTGTTTAGTTTTTTTTTTCTAGAGCTTATTTCTCTTCTTTCATTTGAGTCATATTTCTTTGTGTTCCCATTTTTGCTGCCTCCTTGTGTTTGTTTTTATGTATTAGGTAGAGCAGCTAGGTCTCCTGATCTTAGTGCAGTGGCCTTATGTAGTAGATGTTCTGTGGGACCCAATGGTGCAGTCTCCATGGTCACCTGAGCCATGTGCTCTAAGTGCATCCTTTGTATGGGTTATGCGTTTCCTCCCGTTTTGGTTGAGCCTTGGTTACTGTTTGCATGTCAGTGGGATGGATTAACTTTCATGCTGATTGGTTATGATGATCGGCTGTGACCAGAGGAGGAGCTGTTGCTCAGGGGCTGACCCTACAGAGCATGATTCGCTTTAGCAGGGCTCCGGTGCCTGCCCAGTCTGCCCTTTGGGTTTGTCATCCTTCGATGTGGCCCTGGATGGTGCTCAGGCTCAGACCCAACCCAGTCACTGGGTATGCAGGCAAGTGCCTCCTGGGAGGGGCCCCGCCACAGGCCAAGTTTAGCTGTAGCCACTACTCTGCCGGGGGCCACTTGGTATGAGCCACCAAGTAATTTGCAGGTGGCCACCACCTGTGCTGGGCTTGGATGTACCTTGAGAGGCCAAGCCAGAAACCAAGGCCAGTGCTGGGGTTGGGGCTGCTCAGCAAGAGGTATAGGGCACTCTGAGGCCCGATGCTGCTTGTTTGGGTTTTGTGAACCTTTGAGAGATTTTAGGAAGGTCTGCAGCATGAGCCAAGACAGGACATTTGTATGGAAAATCCACTGGAAGCAGCTTGGGTAGGTTCACAAGTTGGGTGGGACAGGGTCTCAGGGAATCACCAGGGTGGGGCGACCAATGTTAGCCAGGTTGATGGAGACTAAGATATGGCCGCCATGCGCCTATCTACACTCTGGATGGGGGTAGGGCTCAACAAAGGAATAGTGACCTCTGCTAGCACTTCTCTGGGAGAAAGCTGCCTCTCCAGTCAGCTTCTCCTCATATGTTCCTGGTGCCTTTTGAGTTGCTGTCCCAGCACTGGAGCCTACAGCAAGTTTGTCAGTGGGTAAATCCATGCACTTGCCCTTTATGAGAAATGCCTGGGACTCCAGGAGGCTTCCACAATCTCTACTGATTTGCACCTCCAGATTTTGTGGGGTCTTCTCTTCCCAGAACTGGAACCCTGGGCTGGGGAGTCTGGTGTGGGACTGGGACCCCTCGCTCCTCCAGGGGGACTTCCATAGTCAAGATCTCCCTCTTGATTTTTAACCACCACACACAAAGTGTGGGATCAGCCCTTTCTGCATCAGACCCGAGGTGGCTTCTTCTGCATGTCTTTCATAGCAGCTGTTTTGTTTCCTTAGTAATCCACAACCATGTGCAAACATATTGCACTAAAACATCATAGAGAATACTGAACTACAGCAAAAAAAAAAAAAAAAAGTGTACATAGACTGAGAGAATCGGAGAAGAGAGACCAAGTGGCCCCAGCAAGTTAAAGGTGACTTTCTAATTACATCAAGGCTATGGTGTACCTCCAGAATTTAGAGTCTTCTATTAACTTTCCATTCAAGCCTATTTGAGCGAGTTTCTTCTCCTTGGAAATTAAAGACCCTTAACTATGACAAAATGGTAGCCATTAATTTGCATATTTCCCATGGTCCGATTTTAAGTCCTATGAT
>NW_011898714.1:4969-5374 GCF_000151845.1 Pteropus vampyrus | reverse complement strand
AGCCCTCTGAGACTCAGAGGGTGACCCCCCTTGACTCTGTGGCAACTTTTTAGGCTCAGACCAAGGGTGGGTGTGTCTACCTTCTCCAAGTGGTGGATTCTGGGTGGGTTGTTGTTGGCATATGGACTGGGACGTACTTCTTGGAGACTAAGTCTTAAAAACAACATTATGGACCATTTATAATGAAAATTTAGATTCTCCAAAGGATATCAAAATAATTATGCCAATCTGGAAAATATGGGTGCTTCCCTAAGCTGCTGTCAGAGGCCCTATATTCTCAAGTTACTCTTTGGCGGGGGGAGAGGAGGGACACTTCGGCTCCAAATGATGGTTCATTCGACCAGAGTACATGTTCAACAAATGTGATGAATTGATAAGCACCTGCGCCTGCTTCTCAGATGCCAT
>NW_011898714.1:0-1139 GCF_000151845.1 Pteropus vampyrus | reverse complement strand
AATCAGATATGGAAAAATAAATATTCAGGCGGCATTCTGAATTCCCTCTTTATTGTGCGCTTCTTCCTTCATGTGCTCTATTAAAAAAGATACACAAACATATATTGGTCAAAGATACTCAACATCGAAGGGGAATGAATGTGCTTCTAATCAGTTTGGCGAGCTTGCCTTTGTTTTTCTCTGAAATTAGTGGGGTGTGGCCAGCCTCGATCTGGAAGCCATGGTCCACATGAACAAAATCTACAGTTTTTGTTTCATCAAAGTCAACTACAACGAGATGCTTCTGCAAGAGGCCCGAGCCTCGGCAGAGAGCCCCTGTATCTGGCGGGACCCTCAGTGCAGGAAATGAAAGACAAGAGGTAGTGAAGAATTTTTGCTTTTAGCACTACAAAAGAAAGTCGAACGGGAAAAAGATTTAAGTCACTTGCCTGCTCCAGTCGTGGGACAAATGATGGTGTTTTAGGCCACCATGTTACAACGAGGTCATGCCGAATGGTAGAAATACTCGCTTGACATAATTTTGTAAGAATCTCTCTAATGTGTTGTCACTGAACATCCTTTCCCTTGGTTATTTAATCAGCAATTTGTTTTTGAATTGAAGATTTGATAACTCTAATATGCTTCTATCTCTGAAGAAAAATGAGATCTTTATTGGTGATGCATGAGGCTTTTCAAAATTTAATTTACGTATTGTACATCCACGCATTCTTCGCTGAAGGCCACCCTTGCTAGTGCTGATAACTCTCATTTCCTCTTGGTCATCTGAAGCTAATCTGCGGCTAATTAGAGCCGCTGTTTACTGCAGAAGTAATCAATAGCTTTCTACAGTAGATCACACAGAATCAGACCCATATGCAATTAGTCTAGTGTAGATACACAGAGATATCTTAATTAAAATAAAATATGCCCCATAAGAGATATGCTTTCATAGATGACTGGAATTCCAAATATTTCGACACATTTAATGGATTTATTCAAAGTGAGAGTCTTCGTGAATCCTTTCGCTAATCAAATTTGTTTGATGAATCTCCCTTGAAAACATTTTGAAGAAAGTTAGTACTTAGTATTATACATTTATGTTTATTAACATTTGGATATAAATGTACTTCAAACACCAATAATGCTAAGACTATGCCTTC
>NW_011898713.1:2027-4209 GCF_000151845.1 Pteropus vampyrus | reverse complement strand
ACACCCTCCGGCACTTCGCCTCCCCTGGAGCCCACCACCCACCACAGAGGATCAGGAAACCGGGACCTCCACATGTCTCTCGATTGCCCACTGCGGGTCTCACGGGGACCTCCCCATGTCCCTTAGCTGCCCGCTGCGGGTCCCACTGGGACCCCACTGCAGATCCCTCCGTGCCTCCCCTGCGAGTCCCACTGGACCCCACAGCAGGTCCCTCCGCACCTTCCCTGCGGGTCCCACTGGACCCTACAGCAGGTTAGCCACGCCAAGTGCATAGGAGATAGAAGGGCCTGGAAGGTGTGCTCCTAAGCATCACAGAACTCAACATTCGTGGGGCAATCTGCGGACAGAAGCCCCAAATGGCTACGCCTCAGCCAAGAAACAGGGGCGCAGGCCCCCAGAGGGCAGCCACCCGGGGGTGGCAGTGGCCAGCGAAGCCTGGAAGGAGCCCCGATTTGAGGCACAGGAGAGGAGGCTTGGGCATGCATGAATGAGGCAGGAAGAGTCTGGGGTCTCCTGCCGTCCACTCAACCCACTTTCTCACAGCCCTAGGTGAGCCAGAGCCTCACGGGACATCCCTGGGGCCCAGGAAGGGCGACCCGGAATCTCCACAAGTGCCCTGGGCAGACGCCCTTCCTAAGAGCGGAGCCTTCTGCCATCGTCGTGGGCCCTCCCTGACCAGCACCCTGGAGCTCCCAGGAGCCCGGGCCTCTGGAAGTCCCCAGCCAACCATGGGAAGTGCAGGCCAGCCAAGCAACCGAGGCCATGGGGACAATCCCTTCTGAGGCTGCAGCTTCCCTCGCTCTGGCTAAATTCACTGGAGTCACAGGAAAGAGGGACGTCCGGCAGAAGTCACGTGGGGGTGGACTTAGGCCGCTCACATTTCTGGATGCAAAGGTCCCCCACCCAGAGACCGCGCTCCTTGGAGTGAAGCAAGACCCAGGGTGGGGACCCCACGGGCACGGACTCGCCCCCCCACCCCATTCCACCTGAGGCCTGTCCCGGCTGTCCTGCATGGCCAGGTGCGCCCGGCCCTGTAGGGAAGCGCTGGACCGGAGGCCCTAACCTGTGCCCGGGCCACTGGCCCACTCCGCAGCAGCCTTGCCAAGCTCGACAGGCCCCGGGTCCCGCCCCCTCCTCGTTTTGGGAGCACTTGGGGGGGCTGCCAGCAGGCTCCCCTCCCCGCTCCTCCTCTTTGGCACCGGTTTTCCTTTGAGGCCGACGCAAGGATCAAGGATCGATTTGCTTGCTGTTTGAGCGAGGCGGCTGAACGGCCGGCTGGGGAATCGTCTTTCAGAAGTAAGTCCCTCTCGGCGGGCGCCGTGACCCGCTCTTCCTGCCCGCTCCGGTGCTGGATTCCTCCTCCGGCTCTCAGCCTCGAGGCGCACGTGTTTAACGCATCACCCGACTCCGCGTGGCCCCCGCACAGGCCCCCAGGCCCCTGGGGACCGGCTTTGGAAGGAAGTGGAACTGGCTGCTTCCTTTCCGCCTTCCCGAGCCCGGCTCCCTGGGCGGACGCGCGCGGCGGGGACCCGGACGCCCCCACTCGGGTCCAGAGCGCAGCATCCGCCGTGGCGTGCAACCCCCATTACCGGGTTAGGAGAGTTGACGAGAGGCAAAGGGAGAGGCTGGTGGCCCTGCCACCGAAGCGCCCCCAGACCCAAACCCGGAACCTCGTCTCTCTTCGCCGCCCCCTCCCCCCTTACGGCAAAAAGCCCGCTGTTCTTAGGACCCCAGAGACAACGCCGCCTGGGGGCCCGGGTCTCCGGACGTCCCGCCGCGCCATCCCGCCTGCGCTACTTACATGCGGGAATGAGGGCGGAGCAGCGCGCGCGCTGGCACCGCGGGGAGCAGCAGCACCAGGGCCAGGGCCACCGTGCGTCCCGCCGCCCTCGTCTCCGGAAAGGCAGACATCGTGCCCGCAGCTCCGCGTCAGGTCCCTCCTCGGGTCCCCAGCTCGCAGACGGCCCGGGCGAGCCTAAGAAACCCCCGCCCCCACAAGGCCCGGGGGCGGCTCAGGGTACACGGGGCGCAGGCACAGGTGCCCGCGCGGATCCGCCGAGCCCGAGGTTGCTGCAGGTGCGGAGGGTCCGGCTTCCCGCGGGGGCCCCGGGGGCAGCGGAGACCCGCGCGCTTGGGTCTGCCCCGGCGCAGTGAGCCCAGTGTGAGCCGAGCCCCGCGCACG
>NW_011898713.1:0-304 GCF_000151845.1 Pteropus vampyrus | reverse complement strand
TCTGAAGCTGGCTCCCGCGCAGCCCCTGACCCAGTGGGCCTGCAGGGCCGGGTCAGCGGTGCGAGGACCGTGTGGTGAGTGGACAGACCTGGCCCACGCCCCCTCCCTGCCCTCTCCCCTGGGGTGGGGCAGTGCTGAGAAGGGAGCGGGGTCCAGAAATGGCGCAAAGGTGTTTCAGATCACCTGCCAGCGCTGAGAGCAGAAACCGTCCCCGCTTCACGCAGCAGTGCCCGGTGCTGGGGTGCAGAGGGGGAGCGGGTTCAACTGTGTCCCCCAAAAGATACGTCCGAGTCCGAGTGCCCAG
>NW_011898712.1:3391-5859 GCF_000151845.1 Pteropus vampyrus | reverse complement strand
GATATATCATTGTGGTTTTGAATTACATTTCCCTGATGATTAATGATGTTGAGCATCTTTTCATATACCTATTGGCCATCTGTATATCTCTTTTGGGAAAACATGTATTTAAATCCTCTGCTAACTTTAAAATTTTTTTTTTATTATTGAGTATGAGTTTTTTAATATATTTTGAATATTAACCTCTTATCAGATATATGATTTTCAGATATTTTCTCCATTTCATAGGTTGCCTGTAACTATGGGAAGTTAGATCTTGCAATTTTACTGTATTGCTTATTCCTCACAGTTCTTTGGTAGAGTCTTTAGGATTTTGAGTATGTAATACCTACAAATAGTGATAGCTTTTCTTCTTCCTTTCCAATTTAGATGCCATTTCTTTTTCTTGCCTGATTGCTCTGGCTAGGACTTCCAATATTATGTTGAATAAAAGTGGCAAGAGGGAGCATCCTTGTCTTGTTCTTGATCTTAGAGAAAAAGCTTTCAACTTTTCACCATTATGATGTTATATGTAGGCTTGTCTTAGGTGCCTTTATTATGCTGAGATGTGTTCCCCCTAGACCCACTTGGTTGAGAGGTTTTGTCATAAATGCTGTTTAAATTTGTCAAATGAATTTTCTCAATATATTGAGATTATATGATTTTTACCTTTCGTTTTGTTAATGTAGTATATCACCTTGATTGATTTACAGTTGTTGAACCATCCTTGCATCCCGGGTCACAGTGTATTATCCTTTTAATATATTGTTGAATTTGGTTTGCTAATATTTTGTTGAGGTTTTTTACATCTATGTTTATTAGGGACATTGATAATCTTGTGGCATCCTTGTCTGATTTTAATATCAGGGTAGTGCTGGCCTTATAAAATGAGTTTAGAAAAATTCCATTTTCTTATTTTTTGGAAGAGTTTAAGAAGGTTTAATACTCATTTTTCTTTATATGTTTGGTAGACTTCCCCCATCAAGTCATCTGGTCTTGGACTTTTGTTTTTGGAAGATTTTGGATTATGGATTCAGTCCCCTTACTAGTAATCTGTTCAGTTTTTTTTTTTTTTTAATTTCTTTATGAGTCAGTTTTGGTTGTACATTTTTAGGAATTTATTCATTTTTTATAGAATGTTAAATCTGTTGTCTTATAATTGTTCACAGTAATCTCTTATGATCTTCTGTATTTCTGTGGTATCAGTCGTAATGTCTCTTTTATTTCCAATTTTGAGTCCTCTCTTTTTTCTTGGTTTGTTTGTTTAAGGTTTTTTCCTTTTTTTTTGTTTTTAGAGCTCTCTTTTTTTTTTTTGATTCTTTTCTGTTATCTTTTTAGTCTCTATTTCATTTAACACTGCTCTGATATTTGTTATTTCCTTCCTCTACTATCTTTAGGCTTTGTTTGTTCTTTTTTCTAGTTCTTTGACCTGTGAAGTTAGATTGTTTGATATTTCTGTTTCATGATGTAGGCATTTATTACTATGAACCTTCCCTCTGAGAACTATTTTTTGCTGCATCCCGTAAGTTTTTGTATGTTGTATTTTCATTTTCATTTGTCTCAAGATATTTCTTTTGATTTCTTTTTTTTACCCATTGGTTGTTCAGTAGCATGTTGTTTAATTTCCAGATATTTGTAAATTTTTCAGTTTTCTTATAATTTATAATTTCATACCACTGTGGTCAGAAGAGATGCTTGATATTTCTTGTTAAACTTATTAAGGCTTGTTTTATGACCTAACATATAATCCTGGAGAATGTTCTATATGTACTTGAGAAGAATGTATATTCTGTTGCTTTTGGATGAAATGTTCTGTATATGTTTGTTAAATACGTCTGAAATAACATGTAGTTTAAGGCCTATGTTTCCTTATTGATTTTCTGCCTGGATGATCTATCCATTGATGTAAGTGGGGTGTTAAAATCCCCTTATATTATTCCATGACTGTCTATTTCTTTAAGTCTGTTAATATTTGCTTTATCTATTTAGGTGCTTCTAGGTGCACAAATATTTACAAATGTTATATCCTCTTTTTGAATTGAACCTTTTATCATTATGTAATGTCCTTTGTCTTTTATTGCCATCTTTGTTTTAAAGTCTATTTGTCTTATATATCTTTCTTTTCTGTTTATATGAGATATTTTTAATCCATTTAATTTCAATATCTGCATCTACTTATATCTGAAGTGAGTCTCTTGTAGGCAGGCGGCATATAAGTGGGTCTTGTTTTTAATCCATTCAGCTACTACGTGTCTTTTGATTGGGGAATTTAGTCTATTTACATTTGAAGTAATTATTGATAGGTATGTGCTTATTGCCATTTGTTAATTGCTTTCTTATGAAATGATACCTTTTTAACTTTTTTATTTTTTATGCCTACAGCACCCAGTCTTTCTAGGTGGTCTCCCATCCAAGTACTAACCAGGCCTGACCCTGCTTAGCTTACGAGATCAGACAAGATCCTACGTTTTCAGGGTAGCATGGCCATA
>NW_011898712.1:0-861 GCF_000151845.1 Pteropus vampyrus | reverse complement strand
TATATAAGTCTGCTATTCAGCTACATCTGCTAAAGGTAAAAATTCTAGTGTCTGAAAAGAGGGGCAAGGATTTTAGTCCTCCAAAATGGTGGTGAGATAACAGTGTAATTCAAAGATTAACATTGGGGTCTTATTTTCTCTTGGAGAGTTCTATAGCTCATTGTAGATCATTTTTCTAACAGGAATGATTTGAAAGTTTGCAAATGAGTGAATGCTGTTGGGGGTGGTCTCCCAGATTTCCTTTTAAGACCACAACACTTAATCTTTCAGTTCCTGAAATGTAATGGCTCTTGATAGCTCACAGATGGGTTTCTTTCTAAAAACTTCCCTCTGCTGAAGGAAATTACCTTGTCTAAATTTGCGTCTCTTTTCTGGGTCAGTTTACATTCAATGATTGCTAAAGATTTGGGTAGAAAAGCCTCCTTCCTCAAGTCAGAACATCTCTGTTGAGCCATTCCAACTCCAGGGCTTTCCATGTGGTCAGCCAAAGCCTTTGTCACAAGTGCATCATGGTTCAGCTGCTCTCTTTGCCCAATCTGGTTTCCCTTATGTGTCATTCCTGAGACCATTTTTCAGTCAACTTTCTGAATATAAATCTCAACTTAGATTCTGTTTCCCAGGGAACTCAGCTTGCAACCAGAAGGTGATAGTTGGGAGAGGTGGGTATAATAGAAGTGTATCAGGTTGGCTACAAATGGAATTTCAGTGTTGAAAATGGAAGGACATTGATGATATCTTGGAGATTCCAAACCTGGGGATCTGGGAGGATGATGTTGCTTTTGGCCGAAGAGAATCCTCTTCTCATCACCTCTTGAGGTGCATAGTTCAAGCAGATTGCACGAGAAACCAGCCCCTTACTAT
>NW_011898711.1:2870-4262 GCF_000151845.1 Pteropus vampyrus | reverse complement strand
TAACTGAAAAAAATATGTTAAATAACTTCAGGCCAAATCATTAATGACATACTTTTTTGTCTATATCAAATTTTGGTGATTAAGGGCATGTATAATATTCACTTGTGAATGTAAAGCAATCAGTAATATCCAAATAATTGTAATTATATAATATCATAAGTAAGTAAATTTTGGCACTGTTTATAAATTTTCTACTGTGAAATTAACTTCTTCCTTGTCTTCTTTTAATTTTAAAAATCTGTTTGGGTGTGTGTGTCTGGTTCCCTAGATTTTATAGGAAATTTTCTATTTCATTTAAGTTGTCTGATTTATTGGCATACAATTTTTCATAGTATTGCTTTATAATCTTTTTATTTGAGCAGTCAGAGAAATAGCTACTCTTCTATTTCTGATTTCAAGGATTTAAGAATTTTCTCTTCATTTCTTGGTCAATCTAGCTACAGGTTTGTCAATTTTTTAAAAAATCTTTTCTAAGAACTAGCTTTTGGCTTCACCGATTTTTCTCTACTGTTTATTATCTTTGTTGTATTCTAATTTTATTGTTTCCTTCTTTCTGCTAGCTTTAGATTTAACTTATTTTTTCTTTTTTTAGTGTCATAAGTTGAAGTTTAGGTTTTTGATTTGATATCATCCTTCTTTTCCAGTATAAATATTTATAGCTGTAAATTTCCTCCTAAGCATTTCTTTAGCTCTGTGTCTTCATTTTAATCCATCTTAAAGAATTTTCTACTTTTCCTTGTGATTTCTTCTTTGACCCATCTGTTACTGAGAGTATGTTGTTTTATTTGACATATTTGGAAGTTTTTCAAATTTCTTTAAATTATTGATTTTTAATTTTATTCCACTATTGTCAGACAACATACTTTTTATACTTTTTAAAATTATTTCTATCTTTTTAAAATATATTGAGGTATTTGTTGGTTTGTTTGTTTGTTTTGGGCCTAGGGCCTGGTCACTCTTGGTAAATATTTTATATGCTCTTAAGAAGAATATATATTCTGCTCTTATTTGGTGGAGTATTCTACAAATTTCCATTAAATCTAGGAGATAGGGATTTGAAGTCTGTTCTACATCCTGTTTCTTTCTTTGGGACAAAATCTCCAAACCATACCTCTGATGTTAAAGGTGGTGAAGGGGGGACAATAGTCTGCTCTCTTTGAATGACACTTTCACTTTAGGATCTGAGAATTTGGTACATAGGGAGGCAACAGCCACAGGTCTCCATGGTTTTCCTCTTTCAGCATGCAATCTCTACTATAAAAGCTGAGGCAAGGATAGTTGGAGGCCCAGTTTACTCAGAAATACCACACCCAAGGTAGAGATTTTCTCTCGTGAGTAGGAACTGAGCAGAAGGGAGCCCCTATCTTTCAGCTTATCCTCAACAATAGGTAA
>NW_011898711.1:0-320 GCF_000151845.1 Pteropus vampyrus | reverse complement strand
AATATAACAAGATGTAAATTATGACATCAAAAACATAAAAAAGGGATGTAACAGGGTAGAGTTTTGTGGGTGACTAAAGTTAAATTGTTATTAGCTTAAAATAGATTGTTATGGCTATAAAATATTACATGTAAGCATCATAGAAACAAAGAGAAAGAAATCAAAGTGTTCAACTACAGCAAATCAAGAAATAACAAAGAAAGATAGTAAGAATTAAAAAAAAAAGACCTAAAAAATAGCCAGAAAACAATTAGTAAGATGGCAATGATAACTTCTTACTGATAATTATTTAAATGTAAATTGATTAAATTTTTTAATCA
>NW_011898710.1:0-4239 GCF_000151845.1 Pteropus vampyrus | reverse complement strand
CTTTGTTTACCAAGATTCAGACAAGACTCTTAGACAGTTAGGCTGGCCAAATTCGTCTGTTCAATGGAGACAAAGTTGCAATAATGAACATTTATCAATACATCATGCATACTAAGTTTCAAATCTCAAAGGCCCTCCTTTAATTTTGATTGGGATTCACCAACCATTTCGGGGTGGGAAGACGTGAGTTCTATGGGGTCATGTTTCCTCAAGCCTGTCGTAGGTGCCAAAGACTTCATTTTCAGTTTTTACTCAGAGAGTCCGAGTGTCCGGGCCCACTTGGGATATGTCAAGGCAGTGGGCACTATGGCTGTGGAATATTGAAGCGAAGCCAAAGTTCCAATGTTTAGGCTGAATGATACTCATGTACTCTCTATTTTATTTTTGGTATCTACCCTCAGAGAATAGGGTGTAGTTTATTTATAATTAGTGGGATCCTCAAAGTACAGGTGCAACGGGACTTTGAGCGCCAGTACCGATTAGGTAATGAGGTTTTAGCAGGTGGTGCATTTTATTGGATGCTACCTTTATCCCAAACTCAGAGACATAATTACCAAACAGCATCTTTTTATCGTTTTATTGTACAGAAGGGTCCCCATCTTAAGATGGTTCGACTTAACCACTTTTTGACCTTGCGATGGTGCGAAAATGATGCACATTCCGTGGAAAGCGTACCTTGAAGTTTGAATTTTCCTCTTTTCCTGACTAGCGATGTGAGGTACGATATTCTCTTGTGGTGCTGGGCAGCGATAGAGAGCCTCGGCTCCCGGACAGCCCAACCAACACGAGTGTCAACTGCCGATACATAGTGTCCTTTGCTTTACAGCACTTTTTGCACATCGTGTGTCGGGTTTCCGCATCCCGTCGTGTCTACAAAACTCAACTCTGTGTCCTGCTTCCGGTGAGATCAAGAAGTAGGCAATTACTGCAGATACTGCCCAAATGTAATCATTCCTTTCCTATTTAAGGTAGGGTAGGCTAAACTATGATGTTTGGTAGTTTAGGTGTAGTAAATGCATTTTGAATTGCCATATATTTAACTAAGGATTGGTTTGTCAGGACAAAACTTACCCCATCCTATCTGTTATTTTAGGAAAAGGATTTCCCACTGGGTAAAACTGTGGACCTGTATTTGAGTTTGGTGTTTTTTATTATTTCTTCCTCCTTTATCCAGATTAGTTTGTTGTTTGCTTTCGGTAGGTACTAGACAAACTTCGGGGGTCCTCAATACCCTGATCAAATTATAAAATTCTTATTCCAGAGAACCGCAAATCATTATCATCAGAGTCAGGGAGCCAATGATTGCTTCACTAGATTTAAGAATTCTGGGCTTAAGTCATGTTGGAATGACTTATTTGTGTCACGGAATACAACGAGTGTATTTCCCTAATGGCCCTGAGGATCAGGAACTCTCTTGCAACAGAGGCATAGGCAGCAGCCATCACAAAGGCACGGTAGACAGAGGCCGAAGTTTGGTACGTACGTAGGCTATGGAATCTCATCACCTTGTACCTGAGTGGGGTAACCTTGTACCTGAGTGGGGTAACGACTCCATGAATACCATAAGTATCGCCAGCTGCAGTGCTACCAACCTAGAGGCCCAGACTTACAGCCATCTGTGTCCCAGGAAGACTTCAGCAACTCCCGCCCCAGTGAGAACTTGAACTGAGCTAATGCATGGCTGCAAGGGTGGTTGTCCCAGCTCTCTGGGAACATGGAGCATGCTGAGTCATTCCAGCTGAGGTTCTCAACAGCAGGTGTTGGCAGAAGTTTCAGAGTTACGATCGAATGTTCACGCATAGCCAACAACCTCACAAACACCTAAGGGAGGAGGTGTAGCTGTCATCCCCGTTTTACAAAGGGGGAGCGTGTGGATCCGAGAGGTCAAAAGACTTGCCCGAGGTCACACAGAACCGGAATTGGAATACAAACAGCCTGTCTCTAGAGCTTCTGCTCCTAACCGTTTCTGTGTACAGCAGCATGTTACTAATGTGGGCAAATGCTAGTTATCTTCATAGCTATTACCCATCTAGGGTGGGGTTTATCTAGTCAACTCATCTTGTAAATACCATGTAAAGGTGTATCTGAGTGTAACCCAGTTAGTGGAATCATTCTGAGAAGCTGCATTTCCTACAGGAATCACAGATGGTCCGGATTAGAGAGCAAAGGAGGAGCAAAATATCTCCCTTTCTCCTTATCCCACTGCCCTTCTCTAAGCCCCAGGGCCTGATAGCTGAAGCATCAAGAGGAATCGGGGCGACTCACAAGGGCTCTCAGAAATTTGGAGCGCACTCAAAGCCAAGATCTGAACAACAATCTCCAGCACCTGGGTTATTGCTGGTTCGGGGCTGAATACGGTGAGTGACCGAGAGTTTCCAAAAGAGAGGAGATAGGTATCACATATGTGAATTGCTTATTTCCCAAAGTTTCCATTTAGTATTTTCAGACTGCAGTTGACCAAATGTAACACAATGCTGGGAGCCAAACCACACATGAGGGGGGACCAATGTCTCGTCTCATCTGATCTTCAGAAACCCCTAAGAGTGGTGTGGCTGTTGTGATCCCCATTTTGCAAAAAGGATCAGAGTTGATGGCATTTGCCCAAGATGGCACAGACTGGGACTGGAAATCGGATCACCTGTCTCTTAGGTCCGTGTCCCTAACGCCTTCTGTATGCGTTGTATTTTTAGTAATTTGGACAAATGAGAGTCCTCAACCGGACATTACACATGAGGGTTGGAGTTCCTCAGCTCAATCGCTTTGTCGATGGCAGACGACAATGCAACACTGTCTTGGTGTATCTGCATGTTTTCTCTCCCAGACCACATAGCAGCCTCAGTTCCTGCAGGAGCGGCAAATGATCTAGAAGAGAACGCAAGTAGAGAGAGGAGCAGTTCCCTCTCTCCCCTTCCCCCTATTTCCCTGTGTCCCAGAGCCTGAATGGTTAGGCACCAAGACGTGTCATCACGCCTCACAAAGACTTTCAGAGCCGAGTCATCACACCTGTTTACATGAGCCAAAAACCTGGCAACAACCCTTTGGGTTACTTCATGATCAGGCCAGAGAATAGTAAGGGAGGTCCTGCTGGAGGGAAAGCCGATATTACCTATGACTGGGTATCGTCTGCTCGTCTGCTTCTCTGCTCCCTGGACACTCAGCTATCTTGTCCTCAGCACTCTTCATAGGCTTGAGCAAACTCTCCCCATTGAAATCTTCTCCCGTGGGAGCAGTTACCAAAATGTCCTAATGCTGTTCATTGTGTTTCAACAGGTCAACTGGGCAGTGGTCAGCACTTCTGGCTTCAAGATCTGATCACTCAGAGAGAGTCGCAAGGGAACTGAGTATCTGGAAGGATTTGATTACTTTTTCTCCATCTCTACACTCAACCTGGGCAATGGCACTTAAACCACTGCTTCTGGAAAATGCCAATACCCTGATATGGGGTGTTTACTTGTAGATAAGAGAGCTGTGATTAGTCACAATTTTCAAGCCATATTACCTTGCAAATCTCTGGTACAGAACAACGATATAGTTAATATTCAAATGTGATGCCTGTGGGTATTGCCCCGAGATATGGCATAGCTTTATACAGGATGTGAGGGGACTAATGCTGAGCGCATGGCTTGTTGTCTTTTAGAGTGCTCCTGTCCAATTTCCTTTCCTATTCTTGATACACTGTAACTTAGTTACATATGAGAATTGGACAGCTGCCTTAAGTGCACTTCTCTATAGAATAAGCAAGTCAATCACGAGATAATTTGCGATTAGAATAGATACAAGTTAAAAACGCAAAAGAAGACGTTATATAGTACTCTAGAATGAGGTATGAAAAACAAATAAATCTATGCATTCAGTGCAAACATAGTCATGAACGCCAACAGAAGCTTGCCATGAATGAGCCAATTATTCAGTTCACGGAATAGAATGCATTTGGGAATAACGATAGTGGACTTTCCCTATGATATATGAACATCTAGGCTATCGATTTAACAATTAAATCAGGGACTGACACTATGTCAATGGAAAAGAATAGATCAGGACACAGACCCATGTTCATGACAAAAGGAAAAAAAAAATGATAAGCTTGGCATTTCAAGTCAGACGATGCTCCCAGAGTAATCTCTTATGATGACTACTGAAAACAAGTGTGTGTTTTGGGGAGGAGCCAGGAGAAAGAGGCTCCTGATTCTACTGGATTAACTGGGTCGCATCATGTTTCTCAGTCTTTCTCGGTTGAGC
>NW_011898709.1:4328-4729 GCF_000151845.1 Pteropus vampyrus | reverse complement strand
CCTGGAAATGCAGTTTATGTTCTGAATTTATTTTTTCGCAGTGTGGTACAGTTTCTGCATCTCCAAATAGAAATAAATGCCATTAAAAAAAAAAATCTTGGTCGCAGCCTTCCTGGGACCCTATAGTGGAAGCAGCCTCTGTTTTCCTAGGCCTGCCTCATGGAGTTGCTCGGCTCACCTGGTTGACCAGGTGTCCCTGTTAGAGACCAACGGTGTTGCATGTGTGCCTCACAGGGAGCTGAGGATGGGCTCGGGCTGCCGACGCCCAGTGCGCTGGGACGCTGTGCACTGCCCGTGTCTGCGTCAGGGACGAAGCTGGACGTGTCCTTCCTTCCACTGAGACACACTCAATGAGCCCTCCGCCCGCTCAGGGGGCCCCGCCGCCTCCGTCTGGCGGAAGT
>NW_011898709.1:0-1068 GCF_000151845.1 Pteropus vampyrus | reverse complement strand
TCTGTGCAAAGCCCAGCTGGCCGGCGCGGTTCCCACCATGTGCCCGCCCTGGCCCAGGCTGAGCTTGACTCCGACTCCTGCGGACACCGCGCCCCACTGGGAGCCGTCCTTGTCCCTTCCTGACCCCCCTAACCCTCTCTCTCTGTCCCCCGTCTCTCTCCCCCCTCCATATCTCTCATCTATCCATCTACCTGTTAGCTATCTCTCCATTTATCTATCCGTGCTTTCATCCATGCATCCATGCATGCATCCCTCTGTCCACCCATCCATCACCGCTTATCTGCATGTTTATCCATCATCTGTCTGTCATCTACATATCCATCCATCCATATATCCATGCATCATCCGTCATCTGTCTCTCTCTCTCTCTCTCCCTCCGTCCCACCCCCAGCTACGCCCCCCACCGCCTATGTCTAGGAAGCCACCAGGAGCCCCCTCCAGCCCCCAATCCGGGGCCACTGCAGACACATCAAGGAACGAGGGCTGTGGCTCCCGCGCCTGGGGCTGTTTGTGCCTGGGCCACAGACAGCCCGGCTGGTGCGTGGTTCCCAGCTCACAGCTGCTGCATGTGCGGGCGGGGTTGGGGGGCCCCGACCTGCAGCATGGGGTGCTCTGCAGGTGGAGGGACCGAGCCATGCGCGCTGACCCCTCAGGAAGCCCTTAACACCTGTGCTT
This sequence comes from Pteropus vampyrus, assembly GCF_000151845.1. Classification (NCBI taxonomy): domain Eukaryota; kingdom Metazoa; phylum Chordata; class Mammalia; order Chiroptera; family Pteropodidae; genus Pteropus; species Pteropus vampyrus. The sequence goes on along the minus strand of NW_011898709.1, from coordinate 393 downwards.
GCAGCTCTGAACTCTGTGCGTCTGTGTGTGTCTCTGCGTCTGTGTGTGTGTGTGTGTATATGTGTGTGTGTCTGTGTGCGTCTCTGTGTGTGTGTGTGCGCGTCTGTGTGTGTTTGTGTGTGTGTGTGTCTGTGCGTGCGTATGTGTGCGCATCTGTGTGTGTCTGTGTGCGTCTGTGTGTGTGTGTGTGTGCGTGTGTCTGTGTGTGTGCGCGCGCGTCTGTGTGTGTCTGTGTGTGTGTGCACGTCTGTGTGTGTGTCTGTGTGTGCCTGTGTGTGTGTGTGTCCGTGCGTGTGTGTGTCTGTGCGTGTGTGTGTCTGTGTGTGTGTCTGTGTGTGTGTGCGCATCTGTGTGGTCTGCAGTGTTTTTCCCCTTGGAAAATATACCACCTCT
>NW_011898708.1:2980-4404 GCF_000151845.1 Pteropus vampyrus | reverse complement strand
GCCACAAGATATCCACACCTAACAAAACTTCATACCTTACGTGGTGGACGCTGCTATTACTGAAACAACCAACAGCATTCAAAAGCACAATTAATCCCATTTTCGGGCAAGCGCTGCATTACCCAAGTGTTTGCCATTTAGCCTAGTTTGGACGCGGAGACAGAGCTCAGGTGGCCATCTCGGGTGAGAAGGTAACCAGAGGCCAAAGGCGTCAGGTGTGAGGTGGTAATGAATGGCCGGCCGCCGGAACCAGACAGAGCGGCTCAATTCCTAACAGCTCAACATTAAAAGTTGAAAATGCTCAGAACACAGTATTCCCAAAGAGCCTCTGCCAGTCTTGTCAAGACTGAACAGGTGCACAGCTTCAAGAGCCTGTCTGAGTCCTCTCCTTTCCTCTACCACACCCTGTGGTGCAGGGAGGAGAGCCCGGGGCTTGGGCCGGTACCACAGAGAAGGGAACAAGCTGCCTGTCAGAGCTGCACGCTCCTCCCGTGGCCCATCCAGATGCTGGGTTGAGCCGAAGCTCTGGGCTGTCGGGTTTTCAGAGGCATCTCTGGCTGCCATCTGGAGCTGTTGCTAATACCATTATCATAGCAGAGCCAGAGGAGAGGACCCAAATGGGCTTCACTAATCCCTTGCCAGGTCACATGTCACCCCCACCGTGAGGAGGGCTGCAGGAACTGAGGATGCTTTTCCTGGAAGAAGAAAAGCCACGCCGGGTCCATTATACATTCCCTGGACATCTGAAGGGCAATGCTGGAAAGAGGGATTTATTCAGCCTGAGGAGGGGTAAAACTAGGAACAAAGGGAGAAGCTACAGGGGGAGACTTGGGGCTGAATATGAAGAACTTTCAAAGGCCAGAGCTCTTTGGAGGCGCAATGGGCTGTGATGATAGGCAGTATGTTCCCCATCATTTGGGGGTGTGTGCCCAGGCTGATGACTTGGGTAAGGTGAGTGGGTATCCTGGGCCTTCAGGATTTCTTGTCTTGCTGAGATTGTGTCACTTTAGGCATCATCTCTTGGTTCTTGTCATTTGGAATCAATTTCCCTTCTGTCCCCTCACTTACTAATGCTTGATAAATAATGGATCTGACAACAAGTTCATTCCCAGAGCAACCTGCCCTCTGCCCTACAAAGCCCTGGCCATTCTACATTGGATATAATTGTCATGCCATCCTCCTTGCCAGGGGCTGCCCTAGTCATCCCAGACACCAGGGCCATGAAGCGCAGCAGGGGCCGAATGCACAGGTCAAGGTGGAAGCATCCCCTATGCTTTACAATTACCAACTGTTCTCGCTCAGTTAGAAGACTTAGCACAGAACATTATCCTGGACACTTGCCTGGCTCCTCTGAGATTAGACATCCCTGAAGGGAGGCATGGGGTCACGCTGTAAACCTCTCTGCCTCACAGGATGCCTTGAGC
>NW_011898708.1:0-2196 GCF_000151845.1 Pteropus vampyrus | reverse complement strand
TTATACGATTCCAGTTATATGGTGGCTCTAGAGTCTTTCGGTGTAGAGCGGCAGAAAGTAGAAGGGTGGACACCAGGGCTGAAGGCAAGGAGAAACGGGACATCGCTTTTCTGGGGACAGAGTGTCCGTTTGGGAAGATAAAAAAGTTCTGGAGATGGATGTGGCGATGGCCGCACAACGATGTCGACTGACTTAACGCCGCGGAGCTACACAGCTAAATTTTTTTTTTTTTTTTAAAGAAAGAAAAGAAAATGCCCGGAAAGCATGGTGTTCTGGGAGACGCATGTTCGGCACCCCCACCCCACTCTTTACTGATAATCCAGCGGTTTCAAATAGCTGTCACCTCCTGAAAGAGGTGGATACCTTTATATCATACAATTTCCCCCTCCTCCCCAAGTTTTTAACCAACTTCCCTTGTTTTATACCGGTAATTCGGTTGCGGGAAGAAAGGAAACAGCTAAAAATAGCCAGGTTTCCCTTTGATAACGTGTTCCGTCCCCTAATTAACAAGACCCCGCACGACTAAACATCTGCCAACTTCAAAACCTTTCGGTGGAGAGCTCTGATCAGGGTGGAGCACCCAGCATCTGCACAGAACAACAGAATCCCACGCCGCCCAAATCAGACGGTGGTCGGTGTGGTTCCGCTCGACTCAATCCAATTACCTGAAGACCTCTGGGAGAGTCTACCCCCCGCAAGTCATGGGGGGTGCGGCGAGACGGGGCATAATGCGTGATCATTGCCAACTGGAAGGAGCATCGTGGAGGCCAGAGCAACCTCCCCCTGCTTCCAACGCACACCATAGTCACGGACGAGTGGATGGGAGGGGCGCGTTAACTTCATCCTTCAACGTTTCTTGAAAAGAGTTCTCTAAAATCCACGTTTGGTAACTCAACACTGAAGTTAACCTATTTGCTTTCTATTTGAAATTTACGCCCCCCCCCCTTTTTTTGGCGGAAGGGAGTTCTCTACTTTCTCGGTGGTTCCATTCTCACAAAATTCAGAGAGAACTGTTATTTGGCGAGCTCGTCCAACCGTTTCTGTCATGCCTATAAATCACTTTCTGCTTCCTGGAGAAAGGTATAAAGTACATCCTGACATCGCTATAGGAATTATGCAGGTGCATCCAAAAGGCTGATTCACAACTTTCATGCACACCCTAAATGAATCAGCTCATCCTGGCAAGCATCAAAAAACACCCTCGCGTATTCCTTCATGATGAGATTGTCTGAAGAGAGGCATCCATCCCACGGTGATGGTGTGTGCATGTAAAAGACAAACGGGGCAGGAAAATGTTGAAAAAACTCCCAGTGAATTCAAATGGTGGGGATGTCTTTGAACCACAACTGTTTTCCTCTCTAGAGTCATTAGTGCTAATTACTAACAACTACCCTGGTGACAAGTGTTGGCAGTTACTTAGCTGCTAATTGGCTTCAATTTACCGCTCTGATTGTGTGGTCACAGGTATATACTTGCTTGGGGAGTGAGGAAAAAGAGCAGGTATATCAGGCCTTAGACTGTCCTTACAAAAGGTATCACCTGCTTGAAATCTTCCGCCTAACTCAGTGGGTCTCAAACTTTCCCACGCATCCGAATCACCTGGAGGGTTATTCAAGCACAGACTGCTGGGCTCCGCCCTTCAAAACCCTGAGGCAGTAAGTCTGAGGTAGAGCCCTAACAAGTTCCCAAGTGATGCTGATGCTGCCGGTCCCAGGGCCAACTATGCAGAACCCCTGGCTTCACCCACACTCCGCTAACCTGAGCCAAGGCAGGTTCTGCCTCTCCTGCCTCAGGTGTCTTCCTCTGCAAACAAAGACAGTGCACCCAGAACAAGCCCCGGGCAGGTCTCTGCATTGCAAAGGTGCCATGCGTAAGAGGAGGACATCTATTTTTTATTATTTTTATTTTTCTATTACAGTTGATGTTCAATATTGTATCAGTTTCAGGTGTACAGGATAGGGGTTAGACATTTATATAATTTACAAAGTGATCTTCCCATTAGTCTAGGACCCACTTGGCACTATACATAGTTATTACGATATTTTTGACTATATTCCCTATGCTGTACTCTACATCCCCATGACTATGTTATAACTACCAATCTGTACTTCTTAAATCTTCGCCTTTTTTACTCAGCCCTCCAAGCCCCTCCCATCTGGCGACCATCCGTTTGTTCTCTGTATCCATGAATCTGTT
>NW_011898707.1:3891-6278 GCF_000151845.1 Pteropus vampyrus | reverse complement strand
TTGGAAAATTTAACATATTTTTACAAGAACATTCACAGTAATGTCTCATACTCTAGCTTCAATAAAATAAACTTTATAAAACTTTATTTTGGATGAAAAATTGAATTGTATTAAGATACAGAACCATTATTGGAATTATCTAATTTTCTATTTGAAGCATCTCTGTTGATAAAAATTGGCGTCATTACTGATTAAAAAAATAAATGAGTGAAATTAATTTTGAATAGTTATTTATTCTAAATGTAAAGTCACACCTCAGAGGTTGATATATAAATATATTTTTAGCAACTACAAATATTAAAGCATTATCTTCTGAAACAGTCTTCTTTAGTAACTAAGAACATTTGAAATATATGCTCATACTTCTTTAGCATATTTGTTTCTTCTGCTTTTCATGTCTTATGATTGATATTTCTGTGAGTCCTATGGAAGATCATAAATATTAAATATTTTGTGTATATTGTGAGTTCATTGTTTATGTTATTAAAATAGAAATTCAGTACTTATTTATTAAAAATGAACTATAATTTTCTAGCTTATTCTAAATTTATTACAAAATTGAAAAATATTCAAAACTAAAATATAAATAAAAAGTTGTAGATTTACATTATAATGTCATAGGTTTATATCAGACAGGCTAAAACCACACAGCAAAAATGTTTGCTAACTAATATGTCTTATAGCTGATCAGCTCAGTCTCTCTTTCTCGGCACAAATTTTCTCACATTTTCCACGATGGCCTGTTGAATGATGGCCTGGTGGCTTCATGCATTTCAGGCCACCATGGCATGAGCCTTGAAACAACTTGTTGTTCCTACTTGTTGGTGGGAACAGCAGCATCAAATACCTCTTCTCCCACTGCTCAATGTGGGAATATGTTAGCTGTCCCTAACCGTGTGTTTCTGAGCACATTCACTATATTAAAGGGTTTCTTGCACTCTGTACTTAAAAGGAAGGTGTGAATTACCTTATGTATGGCATGAATTATTGCTAGTAAACTTTTAGATTTAACCACATGTTAAATTAAAAACTATTTTTATTGTATATTTATTTCACATGATAATATATGAGACCAGAGCACAAATTAAAAATTCAACGAAGACTTTTACCAATTACATCCCAGCTTATTTTCATGCAATTAATAGTCACATTTAATAAAAAAATGAGATATCCAGGGCAACTGCTAAACCAGATGTAATTTGGGACAGCAGTGAAGAATGGGATACGTAGTTACCATATCCTTGACCCACCACAACATCACTTATTAAGGAGTAGCTCACCTAGGTCCCTTAAATCATAAATGACATTTCCTTGTATTTTATGTGATGATTCTCCAGTTTCAGAGCTAACTCTTCCTGGTCACATGTCCTTTACTTCTTGTATTGGCATCAATTCTCTTGTAGCAATTTCTGCTACTGTCATTCCTTCTTAATGGTGTCTATTTTGACATTGCTATGAGCAATCTTCTCTAGTTGCCAAGTTTAAGTGAAGAATACATACTTTTCTCCCAATTATGCTAAACTTTATTATTAGACTGGAAAGCAGGGCAGACTCATGCTTTATTTTTGCACATTTATTCAGTTCGTTATATTTCTCCTATCTTTAATAATCTGACATAATTTCCCTGGAGACATAAATCAGGAGATCATTTGAATGATTCCACTTCTTATTTTCAACCTGAATTCTCATGTACTTGCTTTGGGATAAATATCTTCTTTTATATGAACCCTGCCTGGAGATTAAGAGTTAGCCTAAAAAAAAATTAAAAATTTAAAAAAAAATAAAAGTTAACCAAAGTTTTCTGACTTCTTAAGTCATCACCCTATACATCTTAGCCTGGACCCTCCAATAAGATCAATTGATGACTTTCATAAATCAAATCTCAGGAGGGCAGACAAACATAATTTAACACGGACTACAAAATTTAGGTTGTTGAATTTACATAGATTACATAGCTTAGATTGTTGACCTGGAAACATCTAAACATAAATAATGACAGTTCAATATTAAAACGTTGCAATTCATGTTTCTGTTTCAATGAGAATATGATGAGTGAGACAAAGTTATATAGAAAAGGTGAGATTTGAGGTAGATCATGATAGATGAATCAGAATTACTTAAACAGATAGAGGAAGGAAGGACATTTTGAGTGGAGAGAAACTACATGTTTCAATGAATTGATATGTGAAAGTTTCACTTATTTGAAAATTAATGAACGTTTCTGGAAGACAGAATGAAGTGTTTTTGGCAGAAAGTACAGGAGTTAAGATGTCAAAGACATTGCTACACTAAGAAATCTGGACTTCATTTGGTTGAAGTAACAGGCAGACACAGGTTTGTTAAATAGGGGAATAGAATATAGAAATTTATAGAGTAATAACTTTTAT
>NW_011898707.1:0-1766 GCF_000151845.1 Pteropus vampyrus | reverse complement strand
GCCAGATACTGTACTAGAATTTGAAGATTCAGTAGTGAGCAAGAGAGATGTATTCACTGGCTTCTATAATACTATATTCTAACAGAGAAAGAGACACAAATCAAAGAGATGTATATACAACCTAATTCCAATGATTATGAATTTAATTTGCATGTTTAAGGAAAACAAGTAAAAGTATGCAGTGGAAAGCAGAGTATGGGCAGTGCGGATGGGACTATTTTGGGGTTATCACAGAAACCGTTTCTGCCTATGGAACACTTATGCTCTGATGTCAAGAATGAAACAAAGCTGACTGTGCAAATAGTCAGGCCAAGTGTGATCTATTTGAGGGAAGAGAGGAGCTACTGCTTGTTTTCCAGCCCATGTGATTGATGAAGATAATCATGTTAAACTTGGACATCACATGTAGAAGATGACGGAATTCAACTTTGAGGAGCCTGGGTTCCTGAATAAGTAGTTAGAGGGGTGTCCTCTTTCCACTAAAAAATAAACGTTTTAGTCTCTGAGCAAGAAATAAAATGGTCTTATAGTTGGGCTATTACATATTTTTAAGTTTGTTTATTAGAGCCATTTTGCAGCACTCAAGCTTCCTCATATTCATGGGGAAGAATCTTGATTTTACTCTTAAGTACAATGCAAAACTATTGAAGACTTTGAGTAATATGATTAGACTTACGAATTGACATTACTCTGATTGAAATACAGAAAATAGATAGAAGGAGAGCAGGGATGGAAGCAAAAGTACCGTTTCGAGGTTGGAGGAATATTCCTGGCAAGAAATATGATGTTCCAAACTAAAGATGAAGCAGTGAATATAGAGAAGAGTGGATATATTTTGTGTTATTATCTGTAGTATATCCCCCCCACACATTAAAACTGTAGATTACGTGTGTAATAGGTATTTCTCTCCTTAACACGTACTAGAAAATAAAGTATATTAATGAAAAAGAAGTATATTAATGGAATTGGTAATGTGGACATTTGATATTATTAATGGGAGAGATTACAGTTTCACACACACATGTGAAATTTGAGATGCATACAAAAAAAAGTCTATACATGGTTTTAGGCGCACGTCTCAAATACGCGGAAATAGTATTCAGTGATTGTTAAAACAGCAACAACAAACAATGAAAATCAAAAGCCTTAACATCTTCACCAGAATTTGGTATTGTCAGGCTTTAAATTTTATTTTAATTTGCATCATTCTAACATCATTCTAATGATTTGCATCATTCTATGTGTAGTAGTATCTCATTGTGATTTTAAGTTAAAATTTTTTTAATGGCTAATGAAGTTGAACGTCTTTTCATGAGCTTATTTGCCATGTGTATATCTTCTCTGGTGCATTGTCTGTTCAAAACATTTACCTATTTTTAACCGAGTTGTTTATTTTCTTATTAAATTTTAAGTGCTCTTAAAATATTATGGTTTTAAGTCCTTTGTTGGTTATATAACTTCAATTTTTTTTCTCCCAGTCTATAGCTTGTCTCTTCATTCTCTTAACAATGTATTTCACAGAAAAAAAAAAGTGTTTTGGATATTGATAAAAATTAAATTTATTAATGTAAATTAAAACCAAAATTTTTAATTTTTTAAAAAATTTAATTTTAAAAACATCTAGTATGTGAGATACCAGATCATATACATATTAGAATGGGAAAAAAAGTGACAATACTAAGTGTTGGCGATGGTATAGAACATCAAGAATTCCCATATATTACTTGTGAGAATGCAAAATGACAGCCACTCTGAAAAACAGTTCA
>NW_011898706.1:3395-3981 GCF_000151845.1 Pteropus vampyrus | reverse complement strand
GATGATTACTAGAATTAGTGGGGTGATCACATTTTTAAGGCTTACAAATTTTTATTCATGTCTGTGTCTACTTCATATGATATATTGTGTTAGGTTCTTGTAAGAAAATTCCAAGAAATTAGAGATAGGCTTGAATTCCAGTGTTCATTAGACATTTTTTGTCATTTTCAAAATATATCTGAAGCAGACATATGCATATACTGTATATTTATAATAACCTGTTCTCGAATTTGCCACTAACAATACAGAAATATAGCTCATCAATCACACCATGACTAGGAAAAGATGAAGTCATTGATTCCACCACAGCAGTCCTGTTTAATAAACTCGGACTTGAAAAGGAGTGTTTTTTTGTTTTTTTTTAATTGATTCAGAATATTAAAGACTTTGTAGGCCTGTGGGTCACCCTAATAGAAAAACTAGTATACAGCAGAATGGATGTGACTATTACTACATTTAAATTAAAATGTATACATTTAAACTATGTTACATAGGTGAAATGAACAAGTGAGATAACTAAGTATCCATATGCTTTAAAATAAAATATTTACTAAAATATTTAAGCATTACTGCTTAGGATATTATT
>NW_011898706.1:0-2059 GCF_000151845.1 Pteropus vampyrus | reverse complement strand
ATATTGTGTCTTTAGCACATTGATGTCTTTATTTGTGGGGGAAGGATATGTGCATTTGAAATTTACTTTTGAATTTATTGTCTGAATTTATATTCGGTGTTCTTTTTGTAGAAAAATTTTACTTATATATTTGTATTTATACGTTGCAATTTTTTTCTTTGTAACTTTGGCTTTAGATGTGGTTCCTACCTCTATTTGTAAATGCTATTTTATTCGACACTGGCCTTTTAAAAATTTTAATTAACATTTAAAATTCATTTTAATAAACTTGGAAGTATAGAGGTTCTCAATCTATCTTTTTAAATGTAGAAACCAGAGTTTCTGTTATGATTTAGCAAAAAGTTGCACAGCCATTTTTTAAATTTTTGGTTAACAAGGAATCTAAGGAGTTGCTTTCATAAATCACTTTAAGAGTGCAATTTACATCCAGGCTTGTAAATGCTCTCCAGAATATTTACTAGTATGTACTAGTACATACTTAAACTGACAGGATTATATCTGTGGACTCATTATAGACTTGGAGACAAAGTAAGTACACAAAAGGTTCCCTTTTGAAATGTAAGATATGAAAGATAGATTTATTTCAGTAGGAATCTGGTTTATATCATACTCTGTTAAATGTTAAGATGGTGTATGAGTGAGTGGGAATAAGCTGGAAACTATGAAATGTGCTGTTTGCAAGGTATTTATTTGATTGACACAACTATTATCTAGATACATCAAATAACTTCCTTAATATATAATTTAAATATATAAAATATTTTATATTAATTGAAAATTATACATTTTTTAAGTTAAAAGATCATGCAATACTTAATGGCCCACTTAGTCTCACCTGTGCTATAAAATATAACAAAAATAACAAAAAGTAGCTGGATATTGTTTTTTTATTTTTTTAATGGAGCAATAGAGGTTTAGTTGCATATGGGAAAAGAGGTAACCATTTATAGACACAAAATGGGAAAGCAGATTTTCTCATACATGAATATTTTTCTTTCTGGAGATAGTAAGTTTATGTATTGGTTATGTCCAAGGATATCTAAATGTAGAGCATATAAATTGAAAAGTTGAAATAACTTCTGGAATCCCTTTCAAGTCTTCTAATTATAAAACATTCTAAATAACTGAAAAGCTAGTTCTTACAGATTTAGATATTTGATTCTTAGCCATTGTCATTCCAAGTAGTTAATGATTCTCAATTTACTCTGAGTTCTTAAGTGTAAGAAAGCAATAATAGGAGCAGTGGATGTCTTATGCTCCATTTTTAATATTTAAAAAAAAACTATATTTTCAATTGTAAATTTGTTCATTCTGTCTAAAACATCAGAATTTTCTTTTATTGAAATTATATTATTTCACAATTATGATATAAGTTATTCATGTTATTCAAAGCTCTGCATTGGCAGTGTTAATAAATCTGAAACTAAAAAAAAAAACATTTTAGTACAGTGATGTTATGTTGAAAACATGCTCAGGCTAATTTTGGCTCTAAGAGGTGTGAAATAACATTGTCCCCCAACCCTGTTTAGTTTCCTAGCTATTAGTTTCATCAGTATTTATCTAAAAGCATATTAAAAGCACATTCAAGTTTAATCACTGCTCAAGTCAATACGAAGAGAGTCACATGGGGTCCTTTGTGTTATAAGCATTTTGGAGAATTAGTTTTGAGTTCTGCCAAGGGACATAGAACACATAGAAGAGTGAATATGGAGGTGAATTACTGGCTTCACACTCACCGTACATATTAGGTTAATATCTTGGATGTGTTTCTTAAATGCTAATTAATGGCTCACCTTGACATTATGTAATGGAAGCTGTCATCATGTCTCAATGTTCTCTGACTACTTCTTTAATGCTGGTTGATGAAATTTCGATGGTGTTGAACAGGGCAATGTTTTGGAATCCTGCCTGTGCCACTTAGTGGCCTTTGACTTTAAGACCATCATTTTCTCTTATGAAATACGGAGTTAAATGAACATTAAATGAAATAACATATGTCATAGTTTAGTATTCTGGCCTTCTACGTATTAGGAAATCAACATTTGTTGCCCTTTTTTTT
>NW_011898705.1:0-1423 GCF_000151845.1 Pteropus vampyrus | reverse complement strand
AAATGTGAGGCAATTTTTTATTTACATCAATAGAAAACTAATGCACTGAGCTTGGGGCATATTACTTAATCTCTCTAAACCTAAACTTAAAAAAATATCTCTTATATTGTCCCTTATTGTGGACTAATAGTATAACATCAAAGTAAGGTCCACTAAAAAGAATTCTACAGAGCACCAATGCCATGACAACCAAGGATGCAGATCTCTGAAAGCTTCAGAGAAAATGTGCACTGTATTCAAACTATCATTTCTCTAAGTGTTCCTCAGAACACTAATTTTACTGGATGTTAATAAATGTTACATGAAAAGTGTGTCCAGTGAAAAATAAATCTGAGAAAAGGGAGTAAACTAAAGTTAATCAGATTCCCATTTCAGTTTTTCATGAGCTCTCATGTACATCCTGAATCTCTGAAAAGGGATGAAAACTAAGAAGATTGACCACAAGTAACCTGAGGAAGTACCTGAGGAAAAGATGAGAATTTTTTTTATAGAAACCACTTGGAATCTGTTTCAAAAGAAAGGCAAATGGATGACCTTGGTCCCCTGAGGCCAAGAAGAGGCCTAGGAGCATAGAATACCTCTACAAAAATTTGCCAGGATTTTTATTAGGCGATTATTACCAAATATCTATCTCAGCATTTAAAACAAACTAATAACCTTACAGAGTTTATCAGATTTTAAGCTCCCCAGAGTCAATCAGACATTCTCCTCCACAATTTGGTAATCTGGGTAAAAAAGCTTGAGAAGTATAACTTTAGGATGCTTTCAGCTAATGCCTTACATGAAACTTGGCTATCAGGCAGAAGTTCTCTAACTCAGCAGGGAGCTGAGAGTGAAGGACAGGAGGGTAGTGTGTGGCAGTAGATTCAGGAGGGCACTAAAGCAGCAGGGAAGAAGGCCAGCAGGAGGATTCCTGTAAGTCACAATCTAACAGCTTGTAAATAGACATCTAACCAGATCCCAGTTAGTTCCCTCTGTGTCTAGCAGAGTGCTAAAAGCCTGAGGGCTGCTTCCTGGAAATGGTAACCTTAGGGAATTTTTTAAACGAAACAAGTAAAGGAGAACGCCAGCTTCCAGGCACAAAAGACCACTTTCTAGTGGAGAATAACAGCTGCCAGGGAGATGTAGCCTATCCTGAGAATCTAAAGTGGAATGCTTCTAAAAATACTTTTTTTTCGAAAAACCTTTTCATCCCTCATTCAGACATATTCTGGACATTAAGATCCTGACCTAACAAAATGACTTTTACAAAAAATAAATAAATAAATAAATAAATAAATAGAATTAGATAATTGGAAGCAAAACCAGGTTCTTTGGTTTTATTTTGCGAATCTAAAGTGGAATGCTTCTAAAAATACATTTTTTTCGAAAAACCTTTTCATCCCTCAATCAGACATATTCTGGACATTAAGATCCTGACCTA
>NW_011898704.1:1515-2229 GCF_000151845.1 Pteropus vampyrus | reverse complement strand
GTTTCTTTTAAGAATTTAATTTTCTTATCCTTTGCTTCTATCCTTGATTCAACTCACTCTTGATATATAACCAATTTAAATAATAGCACAAAATCTCAAATTAAACCTTAGTTTTTAGAAGTGATTTGCATTCAAATGGTTAATGAAACCATGATAAAACTATTTAAGTGACAGTCGTTAATGCAGTCAGGGACAAAAAGCAATCCATCCAACATTAGTAGAAGTTGGCGATCAGCCAAAGAGAACTCTGGTGATCAACAGAAAAGATTTGATGCCTCCTTAGTTTTTTTTTTTTCATTTTTAATATGGGAAACTCAGTTAATGCATAAAACAAATATTATGCCACTTAAAACAGTTGTGAGAAAAAATTTGTTAATGAAATTAAAAATTTTTTATATAGGTGATTGATAGAAATTAATTTTCACTTTAATTTTTTAGACATTTTCATATATTTTTACACAGAAGAATAACTAAATATTTGGGCATAATATAAAATTATGGTGTTAATTTAGATATGAAAATCCATGTGAGAAGCAAATAGAGGTTACTAGGACAAATAAAGTCATAACAGTACAAAACAGTTGATTCTTATCATATATTCTATATGTCTACTCCTAATAGACTTTAAAATTTTTTAATTTTTAAATGAACTGTTGCCTCTGCATCCTATGATACCATATTCCATTCTTCTGACATAGGTACATTTAAGAATTA
>NW_011898704.1:0-440 GCF_000151845.1 Pteropus vampyrus | reverse complement strand
ATTGATACAAATTAATTTTCACTTTAATTTTTTAGACATTTTCATCATATATTTTTACGCAGAAGAATAACTAAATATTTGGGCATAATATAAAATTATGGTGTTAATTTAGATATGAAAATTCATGTGAGAAGCAAATAGAGGTTACTAGGACAAATAAAGTCATGACGGTACAAAACAGTTGATTCTTATCATATACTCTATATGTCTACTCCTAATAGACTTTAAAATTTTTTAATTTTTAAATGAACTGTTGCCTCTGCATCCTATGATACTATATTCCATTCTTCTGACATAGGTACATTTAAGAATTAAAGTATAACAGATTCGGTATAAAAATGTAAAATAAATAGTATAACATATAAAATTATCAGCTGCTTCTCTTTGCTTTTCATGAAGGCTTAGTCGTAAATGGTAATGATTTTTGTTCTGTAATCCAA
>NW_011898703.1:4246-6916 GCF_000151845.1 Pteropus vampyrus | reverse complement strand
GGGCTTCCGCTTGTCTGTGTGACCTGCGGCCCGGAGGAGGAGCTGGGATCTGCGGATAAGATGCTAAAGAAGGAAGGCCCAGCCCTCCTGGGGGGCTGCAGCTGACAGCAGTGCACCTCCACTGTGATGTCAAAACCACCTGCAGGGCACTGGTGAAAAATGACAGCGTGCTAAATCCTCGGGGGTGGGGACATCTGTAGAGGGCATCCCCTGGCCTAGTCCTGTCAAAAGTTTCTCAAGCAGCACTATGGTATTTTCACAAGTTCCCCCAATGACCACATAAGATGACAGCTGCCACTGTCCTCATTTTAGGGGCAAGGAAAGCATGGTCACCTGTCAGTGGTCGCCTAGCAGGCCGTGGCCTCTACGGCACACACAAGACCATATCTCCTCTTGAAGTCTGCAGAGGACCAGCATTTGCTCTGTAGAAAGCTTTGCAGAATGCAGTTGAAGTTGTCTGAGCATAAAAGGATTCTCGCCCCAATCCCACCACCATGTACCGCTGCATGGCTGAGAGGGTGGGGGAATGTCAGACCTATGATGGTCACAGGTGGCTGTGTCCCTCTGGTGTGCCTATGGGTCTTATGCATAGCACCATATGCCATATGAGCTGCCAGGGAGTTTCCAGAATCCACTCTAACAAAGCTGTTCCAGTGCTTAGGATCTCTGGCAGGGCAGAAACTGGGAGTGTGGGAGCAGGAGGGGCCCCAAGTGAGAACCTGGGATTGTGGGGCACACCGACTCCCCCACCTCACAGCTTCACAGCTTCAGTGAGTCTCCCACGACTCCGAGCTGGACTCAGAGTCAGGGTGAGGATTCGAGGAGGCCAAGCAGAAGTAGCTGACACAGGATTCCGCTCCAGCCCTACCCCCATGTCTGTCCTCCCTGCAGCAGCCAGAGGGCGCCTGTGAGCACCTGCGTCAGGCCATGCCCATTCTCCGCTCAGAAACCTCTATGGTTCTCACCTCACTCAGAACAAAAGCCAAAGTCCTTCCCATTGCCCTGAACACTCTGCCCTCACCACCTCCCCTCCCCCATCCCCCCCACCGGCCCTCGCCTCCTCCCACTCTCCCTCCTTCCCTCTGCTTCAGCCACATGGCCCTCCTCCATAGGCTGGGCATGGTCCTGCCTCTGGGCCTTTGCACTGGCCAGGCCCCATTCCCCAGGACTACGTGCTTCCCTCCCTCGCCTCTTCAGGCCTTTGCCTGACTCCTGCCATCACCATCTCGGAGAGGCTTTCTTGACCACTCTATTTCAATGGTACCCCACACCCACCCTGGCACTCTCTAGGCCCTCCCCCACTTTAACATTTTATAATTTTGCATACTACACATTTTCTTATTTACTTATTTCCTGTCTCATCCTTCCTCTTCTCCCTTTTCTGAGGACATGGGGCAGGGATGGGCATCTGCCCAATCACCTTGGTGACCTCGGTGCTCGGGACAGGGCCTGGCACACAGGAGGCCTTTGGTAAATGAGCAGATGGATAAAAACAAGGAAGAATGAACTGATAGATAAGTGAGGATCGCTGCCCAGCCTAGACCTGGGACCCTGCGGCTGGGAGGAGGCCCAGGGGAGCCAGGCTGGGCGTGTAGGGGACACGTACTGCAGCAAGGCTTTGGTTTTGCGTGTGGGGTCATCGGGCCGGAAGTTCTTGTACTCCTCCACCTCCTTCTCCAGGGACAGCAGCTGGCTCTGCAGTTTGCTACGCAAGGTTGGCAGTGACTCCCGGATGTGGTTGGTTAGTTGCTGTGGGAGAGAGGCCAGAGGTCATAGGTCAGTGTAGTCAAAAGGAAGGAGCAGGTCCATTCCATCCTCCGAGAACCATGCCATGATGGCCCCCCAACCAAGCCCATTACACCCCTCGGCCTCAAGGAAAAACGACAAGACATCCAGCTGGAGTCACGCTTGTGGCACAGGGCTGCCCACGGAGATGAGGGGCTGCGGACAGCCCCCGGGGCCTTTGTGGCACAGATCATTGGGGTGTCCACACCAGTACACATGATTGTGTGCAAGGACCAGGCACAGCAACATGTGTGCTGACCCAGAACAGCCTCCCACAAGTGCTGCTCAGTGAAAAGCCCAGGAGGCCGCCACAGGACCACAGACTGAAGGACTGACAGACAGATGACAATCTGTGTGGACTGTGCGACACTGGGAAGATGTGCGGACACGGGAACGGGCCCTGCAAACTAAGTCAGAAACACTCCCAGCAAAGGTATGGCACATACGCAGGGAGTGTTCCCTTCTGTGAAAGACAGAGAAAACGTAAGAACATGTTTTCATTTGCAGGAACAGAGAGAAGGAAGATTCGCGAGACACACATTGAAGAAAAAGGGCAGAATGGAGCAGGTGGGCGGGAAGGAGACATTCCCCGCAGCCCCTTTCTCCTCTACTGTTCTGCTTTTGTATCACGTGGATCTGTTCATACTCATAAGTTTTGAAAGGAGGCAGCACTGCAGAAAAGATTAAGGAATGAGTCTTAAGATGTGTCGTTAGAGAAAAAGCCAGATACAGAACCGTGGGTAAACACTGCTCAGGTGGGAAAGATAGGTGGGACGGAGGGGACAAGAGTGTCCCTCTGGGCCCTGAGTGTCTCTTGAAGGAAGCTCAGGAAATGATGATACTGGCCACCTCTGGGGAGGGGACCTGTCATGAGATGGGAGGAAA
>NW_011898703.1:0-2666 GCF_000151845.1 Pteropus vampyrus | reverse complement strand
ATCAGGGACTTGGAGTAAATCGGCACACATGCAAAATGATGTTATTAAAGGCTGCCTTTCTTAACGAAGAAGATAAAAAGCCATGCCAGTGGCCTCCGAAGTGAGACCGCTTAAACAGATGAGGGCCCATGTGCCTAGGAAATACTACACAGCCACAAAAGACAAAGAGAAGGGCTCTTTTCCACATGCACAGAGCTCCGAGAGAAACTGCTAAATAAAAATGTCATCGTTTATGGTAAGAAAGGGAGAATGTGATTCTCAAAAGTCCTTTTTGCTTTTATGGCCAGAAGGTCAAGCAGTACCAACAGTGGTGCCCTGTGGGCTGGACGGAGGGGGTGGGGGGGGAGCACATCACTGTACGCTTTTTAATACTGGTTTTGTTTATAAACCCTGTGAATATATTACCTATATAAAAAAAGGAGTGACAGAAAAAAAAGCAAAATATTGGAGCTGCTGGCATTTGGTATGTGCTGCATTTCACTGAGCACTCAGCAGATGCTAGCCCTGGGGGGCAGGGGGAGGGATGACTCCCTACTGATAGATAAGGGAGGATGGGTTCAGAGAGGCTGTGCCCCTGGTCGAAGGCCACCCAGTCAGAAGCTGGCCTGGGCCCTTTTTTTTGGACCCAAGAGGGTCAGGCTCTGAAGTCTTTCCACTTAGCTACTATCTGGTACTGCTGGCTGTCCTGCTTCAGTTCAGTCCAGGTGTTTATAACTCAAGTCGCCGACCTAAGGAACTGTATGCAAACTTCTGGGTATGTGACTAAATAATTACAATGGTCATTAAGATAAACAAACAAACAAACAAACAAACAAAAAATAGCAATAGTAATAATATTACTGGTACCAACTTACTGAATACTCACTCTTCACTAGGCCTGAATCAAAGGTGGACTGAACCTATTCTGCTAAAACAAGAGCTGCTCTGGACCAAGGCCAGCGCCACTGCGGATAGCAGCAGTGGTACAGTGCACGGCATGCGCGCGGCACAAAACCACTGCCATACCTGATTCAGAGTCTTCTGTAGGTGTGGGGTGCCCATGCGGTCAGCCATGTGCCGGTAGGCCGGGTGCGAGAGGAAGAACTTCCTCTCAGCTGCCAGCGCCGCGCGAATGTCTTTCTTGCCCTCGATGTCCTTCTGACTGCGGTTCACCACACCAATGTAGCCTGCGGGGAGACAGGGTCAGAGGAGGGTACTGCCAGGTGAGCCAGTGTTTCCATTGCCTGCCCACTGTGGCCCAGGCAAGGGGCTGGGTGAGGTACAGGTGAAGATGTGGATTCTATTCCATCCTACAAGTCACTGACACACTGGGTCACAGGCTGTGTGCATTAGTGGAAACTATACGGAGAACACAAACACACTTGAAAAGCAACACAAGTATTTGGAGGAAGGAGAGATAACATCCAGCCTGGTGAGCGGGGTGGACAGAGGCAAGCTTTGGAGACAGTGAAATCCACAAACTGAGTTTTAAAAACAGGTAAGAAAAAATTCTCAAAAAGAATGGCAATTTGGGGACAGCTAATCTTGCCAGACAGTAAAACCTATGCTAAAGTTATTATAATGGAAAAGGTTGGCTATATTGGGGCGTGAATGTACAGAGAGATGAATGGAACAGAAAGTCCAAAACCACACTCAGCAGCAGATGGAAACTAACATCTAACACCTTAAACTCAGTGGGAAGAAAGATGGATTATTCAATGGCCGCTGTTGGCAAGGTCGGGTGCCTACCAAAATTAATTCTTGAGGGATCAGATTTACATATAAACTATGCAACTCTAGAAGTACTTGAAGAAACATGGGTGAGTTTTATAAACAAATGTATTTATATTAAAATATATACTAAGTGAAACGTTAAGAAACACTTAACCATGAGCACATGAGAAATAGACTTGGGGGAGGGACCTGAGAGACAGGCTCCCGGCTGAGAGCCTTCAGTACCAGTTTTGGAATTTGTTTTCCAAATGTGGAGAAAAATGCTACTGTGAAAAAAAGATCTGTGATATTTGGACACAAAGAGTAGATAGAGAAAAACTAAAGAGGAGGAGAAAAAAAGAGAAGGAAATGAGGAATGGTGTTCAAAAGCCAGAACAACCAGGCGCCCTTGAGCATGAACATGAAGCACTCAGCAATACGGGTCTATGAACGGGTATCGTGAGACATAAAGAGCTCTGCCCAGTGCCCGACACATGGTAGATACTCAATAAACAGAGGCCGTTATTTATTGTCATTCAAGTTGGAAAAGTGGACTGGGTATAGGTGGCAAAGAGCCTTAAGTGATAAACACATATATTTATAGCCCTTTTTCTCATTAGTTGGTCGGTGGGGGGGCTTTCAATGCTTCTCTTGCAGAGAAGCGGGGTGGCACCTGCCTAGTCTTGTGCAGACCTGATTGCTTTTTTTCCTCTCCGTATCTGTCATTATGTCCATTTTACAGACAAGGGAACCAAGGCATGCCGGGAGAGGATCAGGAGAACCCAGATCTGAACTCAGATCCATGGGAAGCCCAAGGTCTCTATCATCTGTATCATCTTGAGCAGAAGAAAGCAGTAGGGGCGGAGAGAGGCATCTGGCTTGGGCTTTGGTTCCTCTAAGGTGCCAGGGTTCTGAGTCTTTCATAAACCAAGAAGAAGGATCCAACTGGAGGAATTCTCAGAAATCTGTGAGGC
>NW_011898702.1:4472-5711 GCF_000151845.1 Pteropus vampyrus | reverse complement strand
TAATGACAATATGTAGTTTCCTCATAGAAGCACGATACAGTGAGGCTGAGAGACATGAGGTTAAAGACAAACTTTAGAGTCCAAATCCCTCCTCCTTCACCAAGGCCTTTCTGAGGAAGGGTGGTGGACAGGAGGCCTCAAATGATGCTGATAGATTGGCCCTTCTGCTGTCATATGTAGCCTCTCATTCCTAAACTTTTCCATGGTGAAATAATTCTTCCTTGTATGTAAATTAAATGGTAAAGGATATAACTTACTGCCCAAATGATGACAAATAAAGACTATGGAAAGGAGGGGCCTCAAACATAACAAAGTATCAAAGATAATGATTTAAAGAGGTACACATGCCTGTAAATGTACTGAGTCATTCTTAGGTCAAGGGAGTAACAATCTCAGGTTCTCTTATTCCATCAATCTAGAGGCCCCAAACAAGTTTTAACATCTCTCTGTCTTCCCATCCTTTGTGCATGGTGGCACTGTGATAACTACCTCTCTCAGTTATCATGCAAATATGGGAAGAACTACATAGGGATCAAATTGTCTGAAAATTAAAGACCTGGGAAAATGCAAGATGCTCCATTTGTTTCTCCAGATTTTCTTGTGCCTAGAAATCAATAATCTCTGAAGGTTTATAGGGCTTTAAATGGACAGTTGTTTTTCTTTTTATAAGATTATATGGGTAAGAAGGAGGAGTTTACTCTTCAGTAGCTAGTTAGTTGTAAACATTGAAGAGGAGGAAATTAAGTTGAAATGGATACATGTATTAGATATGAATGGATGGATGGACGGATGGATGGATGGATGGATGGATGGATGGATGGATGGATGGATGGTTGGGTGGATGGATGTGTGGATGGACAAGTGGGTGGGTGGGTGGATGGATGGATGGATGGATGGATGGATGGATGGATGGATGATGGATAGAATCATTCTTAGTATGTCAAGATGATGATGCTTACTCACTACCACAGGATAGGTATGTTGCATCCTCTTCTGAGTGGTGGCTATTGGCTTGCCACTAATGAGAAACATTTGTGGGACTGTCTGAGTCTATTTAGAGTTTATATAGGAAGTGGTCAATAAACCAAAGAGACTAAAACAAAGTAGCTTGGCATACCATTGACCTAAACAAGTATCATCCACTAATCCAGCACTTCTCAACTCTTTTCTGGATGCCAGGACATAGGACTAGTGAGACTTACATGTCAAACACCCTCTCATGATGGAAGAAGCCAAGAT
>NW_011898702.1:0-492 GCF_000151845.1 Pteropus vampyrus | reverse complement strand
TATTTGGGAGCAAATATAGAATCTTGTTCTGTCAAAAAGGCTTACATAGTGACCTGTTCCAAATGAGTGGGGTAAACATGAACTGCTCGTTTAAAGGTGGTGGCAGACACAACAGAACACACCCTAGCAACAGGCATGGACATGAGAATGTGGTAAAGCAGTCAGCCCCAGCATGATCCAGAGCCACAGGGAGACACCCAGAGAGTCTCCAGTGAGGGGCTTCTTCTTTGCACTGTCTGAAGATCACCATAAAAGGAGAAAAGGACTTCTAAGTACCTAATGAGGACTTCCCTGAGTGAGTCACCCCAAGAGAAGTCACTCCTATTTACCACAAAAGGTGGGGCCACTTTGGGAGGCCAGTATCTCCAGTTGTTCCTGTTCCTAGAAAATGATGGGGTGCCTCAGATTCCAGCTTTGGGGTATCTCAAATGCTGGCCAAACACACATCTTAGGCCATAGTGGGCCCTGCTCCAAAGCAGGACAGTCATGTCA
>NW_011898701.1:3430-3740 GCF_000151845.1 Pteropus vampyrus | reverse complement strand
AGGAGAGGTTTGGGGCATCTGTTATGAGAAATTCATCCATTCATTCATATATTCTGTACTGGGGCCTGCCCTGACTCTGGAAACTCAGTGGTGAGAGACAGACAGCCCTCCCTGCCCTTGTGGAGCTCAGTCTTTTGGAGAGACAGACAGACTACTACGAGATTTGAGGCAGGATAAGAACTAGGAGGGAAAAATTGGCCAGATCTGAGGGGATGAGGAATGGGGGGAAGAACCTGATTTTAATTTGGGCATCAAGGAGTATCTACCTGAGAAGGGGCTTGTGGTTGTGAGTTGAGTCCTGAAGACTAAG
>NW_011898701.1:0-2420 GCF_000151845.1 Pteropus vampyrus | reverse complement strand
CAGAGCGTTATTCATTTCTGGTAGGGCACTGGGGACCATATTTTGTTCCTACTTGGAACCCAAAGAGAGGAGAGGTTTGGGGCATCTGTTATGAGAAATTCATCCATTCATTCATATATTCTGTACTGGGGCCTGCCCTGACTCTGGAAACTCAGTGGTGAGGGACAGACAGCCCTCCCTGCCCTTGTGGAGCTCAGTCTTTTGGAGAGACAGACAGACTACTACGAGATTTGAGGCAGGATAAGTACTAGGAGGGAAAAATTGGCCAGATCTGAGGGGATGAGGAATGGGGGGAAGAACCTGATTTTAATTCGGGCATCAAGGAGTATCTACCTGAGAAGGGGCTTGTGGTTGTGAGTTGAGTCCTGAAGACTAAGAAGTGAACCTGAGGGAGGTGGAGGTGACACGACAGGCAAAAGGAACCTGGGTAGAGGCCCTGTGCGGGACGGGCCTGACATGGAGGTGCTGACCAGAGGCTTCTAGAAGTAGTCACAGCATGATGAGCAAGATTGAAGTTGGTCCAGTGAGGCGTTCAGATAATATCCTCTTAAGGGTTTTAAGCAAGATCGTGACACTCTGATTTGTATTTTAAACCTTTTCAGCAGACCAGAACTCAGTGGCAGAGTGAAAGATGGCAGGAGAATGCAAAACATTTTTTCTTAACAGGTTGAAGACACTGCATTCTTTTGGACTGGGCAGCCAGTAGGCCTGTGCTGGATTTTTTTTTTTCTACTTCATCTGACTTTGTTCATTACAAAGCTGCTTATTCTCTTCCCTAGGTATAATTTTTCTGTGAGAGGCAAATAGGAACAACCTTGCATTCCTGCCCAGGCTAATTACAGTCTTTTCACCCCAACTTCATTGTAAACATCTTCACCCCCACCACATCGTGGCCAGGGAGGAGAGTGGGTTCAGTTCTGCGCTTTGCATTCTTATTAAGCTCCTGGCCTGGCCAGGATCCGGCAGTTGAGTTAGTGGGAGTGAGGAGAGGCAGAAATTCCAATTCGATGACAGACATTTATGGAGCACTTACTGTGTGCCAGACCTGAGCTCAGCATATTTTCCTTTGTAATATTTCTTTAAAAAGCCGTGTTCTGGTCTTATCATTGCTCTTTTTCGGATAAGAAGTCAGAGGTGCTGTTTTAATTATTTGTTAATTCCACAAAAAGTATGTACTTCCTGTGTGTCAGGCACGTGTCAGGTATTGGGATAGTTCTAAAAGATACATGCTATTGTTGCCCTCACGGAGCTTATAAGTCAGTGGTGACATCATGATGGGTGTGGGGTGGGGTGTGCTTTTCCCCTATCATCTTGATCAGGACCCTCATTCATTTCTATATTCAACTGACATTCCTCAGTCTTTGTCAAGTACTAAGCCCTGAAAGCCCAGCCCCCCAACCCAAACAGATTACTTGCTCCCACCTATATAGAAATTCTGGAACTGCCACTGTTTGTGGTTAAGTAGGGAGATAGACATTAAACAAATAATTGATCAAAGAATGATTTAATTACAGTTAACAGCTGTGGAACATTAGTACAGAGAGCAGAAGAGGGGCACAGCCCGGGAGCTCTGCTCAGATCTACGGAATGCAGACTTGGTCAGGCTGGACTCAGCAGTGGAAGGCCTAGAAGCAGGAAGGAGCTGTGGTAGAGCAACTGAAGATAGCCAGGGGGACCCTCCTCCTTTGAGGAAGGAAGGAATGTGTCAGACCCCAGATTAGAACTCTGTTCTACCACTAGCCCCTAGGCTTTCTGGCTCAGTGTGTTCAGTGGTTTCGGCTTTGGCAGCTGGAAGGCTTGAAAGACAGATGTGCAGACACTGACCACAGACTGCTGGGGTTCAGTCCTACCTTTTTAAGTTCTGTAGCTTTGGACAAATTATTCGCACTTTACATGCCTCAGTTTCCTCCTTTGTAATTTGAAAACTGATAGTAATACTTACCCCCAAGGGTTGAGTGGAACTTGAATGGAATAATGCATACAAAGCACTTAGAACAGCTTCTGGCACACTGTTAAGTGCTGAATACACATTTAGATGATTATTCAACATACCCAGCCATTTTGATGCATGGAATGGGAATTTTAAGAGGATTGTTTTTATCTGGGTGCTCCAAACCTCAGAAAGCGAAAACAATCTAAAGTGCAAACCAAATTTTATTAATGAATAGTAAAAACAATAATACTGCAGCTGTCATTGCTGCTTTAACTAGTGCAATATTTGCAGGACAAAAGTTATGGTATTTTCAACTGCATGGCTGGGTATCTTCGGCTCACCAAAGAGTCGATTTTAACTATGGCTAATATAGATGCTTGAATTTCAGTGGTAGCAGAGAGTATAATATAATGCTGACTATATGCTGAATGTTCTTTTGTATCAGTCTGGGGAGGGGATGTGAAACCCGTGGTGACTTTCCGTAATT
>NW_011898700.1:2541-6485 GCF_000151845.1 Pteropus vampyrus | reverse complement strand
GCCCTCTGCGGGGCGGCCTGCGGCTCGGCCGCTCGCAGGAGAATCTCGCCGGTGAAAGCTTAAGCCTCGCCCGCTCAGGTCCCATCCTTTCCCTCACCTTGACTTACCTGTGCTGGAAGAGTGTAACTTAAAACTCCATGCATTCATTCACTCATTCACTCGACATTTATCATCGCGTGCCGTGTGCCCAGCCTGTGCTGTGACACTGGGCAGGTTTGTCATCAGGATTATAAGTATGTTTTTTAGCTAAAAGGGGGAGAACTTATAAACCCTCGTAAAGATCGTCTAGCGACAGTTTTGACTTTTTTCCCGTAACCTTTTGCTGGAGGTAACAGGAAGAACGTAAACGGACGGTTGGACGTGCACAGCTGCACGCCCCCGATGGAGGGGGTCCCAGGAGAGGGCACGGCGAGGAGGGAAGGACAGCCAGGGCGTCCGGTCACGCCTCGCTCTCTGCCGGGTGCTGCGTGAGCCACTGAGGCGATGAAGACGGGAAGAGGGAGCCGATGAGCGTGGGCCCGGCCTCCGGGAGGTCGCCACTCACGGGACGGACAGTGTCTCCTACAGCTAAGCGCGAAGCCGCACGCGAACACGCGGAGCACGCGGGCCAGCCCCGCCAGGCGGGGTCGGGGGAGGGCGGGCCGCGCGGTGACCGCCATGCAGGAGCGACAAGACGCCGGAGGACAGCGCAGCCCCGCCCGCTCCATGCCGGCGGGGGGAAGCGTGGCTCCGGGGGGAAGCGTGGCTCCCGAGCCCGTGGCCTTGGGCCAGTGTGGGGGAGGGAGAAGCACAGGGCAGAGAAGAGGTGCAGGGCATGGCGGGGCGGCTTCGGGGCGTGCAGGAGCCTGTGACGTGGCCGGAGGAAGCCGTGTAGAGCATGCGTGACGCGGCGGGGCGGACGCCGGGGACGGGGCAGACCCACCGCAAAGCCCTCGCTGTGCCCACGACGGTGTCGCATCTGCCCCGTTACAAGGCGGACACCCTCCGTGCAAGCGGAGGAAGGAATGTGGTAGTTTACGTTCTGAAGTGCGCCGTCTGGATTCAAACTCCAGCAAGCACTACCCTCGTGACTCTGGGCGAGTGGCTTATCCCGCCTAAGACTCAGCTTTCACGTCTGTAAAATTGGGATCATTTCGTGCACAAGGACAATAAGGTCGTGTGGGAAAGAAACTTAAAGCATCACATAAGTCAGCTGTAAATACGGTGAGGATCACTACGCTACATGCTATTAGACAGGTCGTGAGGATCGTGATGATGGTTATCATTCGGGACGCGGTCGGATCCCCGGTCCAGGGGCTCGGTCTAGGGCTTCTCTCAGAGATGGAGAAATGGAGGGAGACCAGGGCTGGGGCCACCGCTGACACCTGTGCCCCTCACGTGTGGGGGAGCACAGAGGAAGCATGAACGACCGCCCATCCGCCTGCGCTCAGAGGAGATGTTCTTATTTTGAGGCGCACGTCGGTGTAGCATGGACTAGACTGGCAGGACGCTGCGGAGCACCCCACGTGCTCAACGGCGCACCCCAGGCTGGCGGTCCGCTCACGCACACTCTCGGGAGGCGTCAGCCCAGAGCAGCACGGCAGTGTGTGGCACTGGGCTGCTCAAGTTTTGTTAATTAAAATAAAATAAAAATAAATCACATTTTAAACTGAGCTCTCCGCTCGCACCGGCCACACTTCTGCTGCTCAGTGGCCACGTGCGGCCAGCGGCAGCGCTGGCCAGACCAGGACGTGGTGGGCAGTGGCTTTTCTAAACCCATTTCAAAAATAACAGTGACAGAAAGGATGGGACCGAAGGGACGGCTTTGAAAGAACCGGGGCTGGCGGGACTCGCCCGGGGCGACGGCGACGCGGCAGGCAGAGGCGGCAGGCGGAGGCGGGAACCCCTCCCAGCCTCTGGCCTGTGCTGGGGACTCAGACGTGCGAACGAATGAACGAACACGTGAACGAACAAATCAGCAAGCACAACAAACCTTGCCCTGGCGATGTCGTTATGTAAGAGGGCGACAAAGAAAATGGAGCCGTTTGGGGTGAAGGCGAGACTAGTTCAGGAGACACGGAGTCTCTCTCGAGGGCCGGGAGCGAGCGGCGGTCAGCGGGGCAGCGTGTCTTAGCGACTCATGTCCATGGTCACACTTCCCACTCTCAGCTCATTCTGATTCCAGAGATTTCGTCCCTAAAATGCTCCATTTACCCAGTAATACGTAATCGGTTTCCGCAACCTAGACAAACGACCCTACAAGCTCTCGACTGGCCCGAAATCTCAAATGTTCACTCGCCATGCTGATTACACCTCAAGCCAAAGCGAAGAAACCACGTGTCTTAGTTTCACAAGGTTTCTTGAAATTCTGAAAAATTCTAGAGATTGCACACGGAGACTGAGACGGCCACAGGAAGAGGTGATGAGCAGGCCCCTCAGAGGGGCGGGACCGCCGAGGGGAGCCTGCACAGCGCGGGGACGGAGTGGACAGCTGCCCGCAGCGCCCCACGCCACCCGCACCCCCCCGCCCCGCGTTCCGGAGGCTGCTCCGAACTCAGCCGGAAGACTCCCAGAATACACCGTGATGCTAACACGAACAACTCAGGGTGCGAGCCAGGTCTCCCAGTTAGGGAGCAACCGGGGCCCCGGTCCCCAGGCCCCAAACAACTGTCTTCCTTAGGCCACGGAGAAGACGGAGGTCATGGGGAGGCTGCGGTAACCATTGGCTGCCTCCCCAAATTCCCACGGGGCAAGAGCTCTTCACACACGCCGACTTCCGAGCTGGGCTTTTTCATCCAATCTGCCCAGTTCCTGGTGCTGGGTGACCCAGAAACTCATGCGACTGGGGAGAGCAGCGCGGGCTTGGCATGATCTGGACAGATGTGGCTCACACCTGCGGACAGATGGTGTTCATCCGGTAAAGTCAGGCACTTCATTGTGTTAATTAGTCCGCGTGGGACCCCGAAAACACAATATTAGCTGAATTTCCTGTCTAGCGAGGTGATCAGTGCTTTCTGTCGGCTGAACTGGGAAATTCCACTTCCTGGCATAACCAGGAATGTTCTGGAAGTCTTTTCCGTACGGAGAAGCTTTTGATAAAAGCAAGAAAGGCAACCATGCTGATAGAGCTCATCTAAGGAAGGGGCCCCACTTCCTGGGGGCCGGGGACCAGCGCCCACCGTGAGCCTGGGTCCCAGCCACTCCCCGCTCCCCACTGGCCTTCATGGGGGCTCTTACCCTAAATCGGCTCCATTGGCACGTTTTTAAAGCACCTTGATTCAGAGTGGCCTCCTTCCTTCCAGCCCCTGCATGTTGCAGACATCCGAGCTTCTGGTTCACCACTCAGCAGCGGTCCCAGCGCAGAAGGCGCCCCGCGTCTCCTTTCGAGGGGATCAAGGGTCGGGGGTCATTTCAGTCTGCTCCCGGCTCTCTTCCCAGCCGCCTTCTAAGAAGCATGTAGGTTCCTGGGGATAGAACAGAGGGGACCGTAACTCGTTTCAGCGGAGGGCTGCCGAGTTCCCTCAGCATCGCCGGGAGGCCGTGGGTGTGGCTGGGTCACGGTCAGGTGGACGGGCGCTGGTGTCTCAGCTGCGCCATGGACCAGCTGAAAGACCTTCGGACTCTGTCCTCTGTTGGGAAATGGGAGTAACCACCTCTACCTCACTAGTCGTGAAAAATGGGCCGACTGCCCTGAGGTCGTAAGGCCCAGCGCCTGGGACCTGGCAGGAAGGAGCTCCGTCCCCGCCCTGTCCTGCCCGGCCCGTGAGCGGGCACTGTGCGGAGGCCCGGCTCCGCGTGGCCCCGTCCCCCACACGCGCCCATGAGGCCCGCGCGGCTCTCCCACGTGCGGGTGGAGAGGCTGAGGCTTGGGGCGGCTTCTCGCATTTCCCGGCCTCTGTGCAGTTGATCCAGGATTCAAAGCCAAGACGGTTGACCTTGCGCACTCCGCGGTCGCCGGCGCGGTG
>NW_011898700.1:0-638 GCF_000151845.1 Pteropus vampyrus | reverse complement strand
GTCTAGGTCTCTAACCATTCTTAGCCAAATCTAGACTTTTTGTCCGCAAGAAGAGAGGATCGACGTTTCTGCTGAGATCGGCTACGTCTTTGATCTGTGAACCAGGCGTGAACCACGTTGCTAACGCACAATCAGTGAATGTCGCTCGTGGAATCTTCCGTATTATCTGAACTCAAATTCTGGGATTTGGATTTCCAGCTTCCTACTGAGGAGAGAACGAACTCCAGCGCAAGTCCGCATCACGCGATGGAAGACGGAAGCCCGGCCTGTCCAGCAAGCTGCGCTTCCATCCTCAGGAAACTTGAGACTCAGAGAGTTGTCCATCAAAATGACTGTGTATGTTCCGCGTCACCCCAAGGCCGTGCCCACCCTCCTTCCCCATCACGTGACTCCCTCCCAACAGCAGCCGCGCTCTGCCACCATCGCCGAGCAGGTCCCAGGGCAGACGGCACGATGCGGCATCACAGGAAGAGCATGTGGCTGGGAGTGTGTTTTCGCCAAGAGCCGGCCGTGGGGTTTCAGGGAGCTCGCACTTTCCTTTCCGGTCTCAGTTGCCCCATCTACCAGCCGTGGGCCGTTGCACCGCATGACGTATTAAGTCTCCGCCTGGCTCCCAGATCCAGGGAATGCCCTTTGAA
>NW_011898699.1:3726-4541 GCF_000151845.1 Pteropus vampyrus | reverse complement strand
TTTTTTTTAAACAATTCCAACATTTCTAAACACACACTCTGGCTGTGGCTTAGAGGTGGCCTAACAGGTCCCCCTCCCCCGTGGGAGAGTCTCCAGGACGTCCAGTACACTGGGGACGGGGTCCGTGTGGGCACACAAGAGGCGTAAGCATTTTCAGCATCTGCAGCCAGCTGGGTGGCACTGCCACCGTGCGGGACACCTGGCTTCCAGCCCAGGCCAGAATCCCCTCACCCGAGTAGAATTTCTTTAGTTACTTCTTCGGAGGGTGATGTCACACGTGTTCCCCCCGCCCACTGCCCGTGTTCCCCAGGTTAGGTTTGGACCAAATGGTCTTTTCCAACCTTCCTTGCAAGACTGACACCTTCCTGAGGTTTCTCGTGACCGTCCCTCGCCCCCTCCCAGCCTCGCACCCCGTGAGGGTTCGTTTTCCGGGTGGCCCGCGTCCCGAGGCAATCCCCCCACCCCACCTCCCTCGCCCAGGTGCCCGCATGTGCCCCTCTGGCCAGAGAACGCTGCCCCTCGGTCCTCCGCCCCAGGGGGAGGTGCATTTCCAGTCTCGGCTTCACCACTAAGCGGGAGTGTGACTCAGTTGAGTCCGCCAACCTCTCTGAAGCGGATTCTTAATCTGGACAATCAGAATGTGGTCACTTTCTAAGAGGTTAATGTGAGCGTTTATTAGAAAAATGAAATCCTTAGGCTCGTGTGTTTGTGAAATCTTAAAAAGTAAACCGAAAGGCAGAAGCTGGGGGGCTGTCGTGGGCTTCATGACCCAGGGCGAGGCATTTACCCACTTTCCTCCCGCACGACCCCCCCCC
>NW_011898699.1:0-1656 GCF_000151845.1 Pteropus vampyrus | reverse complement strand
CACCTGGGTCTGCCGCGCGCACACCTGGGTCTGCCGCGCGCACCTGGGTCTCCTGCGCCCACCTGGGTCTCCTGCACCCACCTGGGTCTGCCACGCCCACCTGGGGGTCTCCTGCGCCCACCTGGGCGTGCTGAGGCCACCTGGGTCTGCCGCGCGCACCTGGGTCTCCTGCACCCACCTGGGTCTCCTGCGCCCAACTGGGTGTGCCAAGGCCACCTGGGTCTGCCGCGTGCACCTGGGTCGGCCGTGGCCACCTGGGTCTCCAGCGCCCACCGGGGTCTCCTGCCTGTGTGTGTGTCAGAGCTGGCTCGGAGTGCGCAGTCGGCGTGGTCTCGGCAAAGCGGACAGCTCTGTCAAGGGTGTCTCCGCTTGAGACACGGACACATGCCCGCCGAACCTGAGGGGCCACAGACCCAGAAAGGCGGTGTCCTCAGTCCGTGTGCCAAGGGAGCATCCCCGGAGAGACTGCGCTGATGACAGTGCCAGTGGCTTGGGATTTCCATGTCCCTCGGGTCATTTTGATTTCACTTTATTTTTTCCACTGAGGTTCCGTCATTCAAAGGTTGCGGTGTTTATTAACACTCAGTGGCGTGGTGTCCCTTTCCGCGGTGGGCCCAGCACCCTCTGCCCCCGATGTGGTGGTGACCCCCACTCCGTGTCCACGTAGGAGTGTCATCTCACACCAACCGAGTGGTCCCACCTTGGCGACGCACCCACAGCTGGAGTGTTTGTTTGTTTGTTTGTTTGTTTTAACATGAGCCCCATGGATTCTATCCCATAAGCTCGAATGTCCAACAATAGCAGATGCGACATGTTGGTGGCTGTGTGTGTTTTTCATTGCAGAAAACAAGTCCGCAGCGGGCTGAGCCAAACCGTCACCCGGTGGTCTGGGCCTGTGTGGCCCTCAGCCCTTCCTGGGTTTCCTCCAGCCAACGGCTTCTCAGACATGTCGTCCGGAGTCTGGTTATTGTCATTGGAAACCCAAAGCTTCTTACAGTATTGTCCGGACGTCTCTGTCGCTGTCTGCTGCGTGGCCTTCCTCGTCGGTCCTTCCTCGGGCAGAGGCCAGGAAGTGCTCTGCCGCTCCTGTGTCTCTGGATCGTCCGCTCCCGTCCCCGTTAGCAGGCTTCCCGCCCAGCCGCACAGGTGAAACTCCTGCAGACTTCTCAGGTATGTCCTAGTCGGCTTTTTCCCCACTTGTCACTTTTCTTTTGTAATTGATGGATGCCTGTTTTTCTGGGAACAACTCACAGAGTCGTGTCGGTTGCATTGGTTGTTTTTATTATTGTCTAAGAATGTCTCTCGGATCGACTCATCACCCCATTCTTAAAAATAATCCTCGCATGTTACGTTGTATATCCGTTAAGTTTCTTTTTTTTTTTCTTCCCCGTGGTTATTTATTGTTTTTTAAACATTTGGGTTAACCGTTTAGTTCATTTGAAGTATTTTTAATCGTGAAACCATTTGAGCCTATTACTTAAATCTCAGCTCAGTCTACAGCCTGCCACCCTGAACAAGCCGGATCCTGTCCGATCTCGGAAGCTAAGCAGGGTCAGGCCTGGTTAGTACTTGGATGGGAGACCACCTAGGAAGACGGGGTGCCGTAGGCGTAAAAATTAAGGGATTGTAAACTACAAGGTCCTTGCGATCTGTGAG
>NW_011898698.1:1629-1933 GCF_000151845.1 Pteropus vampyrus | reverse complement strand
GGTGCCAGGAGATATTATTTCTACAGCTCTTCTCAAAAGTAGGAGGAAGACTTTGGGACCAGTGAGTGAGGGGCAACTGGATTATCTACTAAGTTTTGTTGTTGTTGTTGTTTAAGATATGCTAGAGGCCCTCCTGTATATCTAGTAAGTGATAAGGAAGGTGCTCGGGAAAAACCTTACATTTGAAGACACACGGAGGCCATAGAAAGTCTAAACTTGTAGGAGAAAAACATTCCATTAGATGAAATAGAACTATAACTGCTGGCTAAGACTCAGTGGAACCTCCACTTGCTGTAAAACCAGG
>NW_011898698.1:0-1579 GCF_000151845.1 Pteropus vampyrus | reverse complement strand
CAGGAGATATTATTTCTACAGCTCTTCTCAAAAGTAGGAGGAAGACTTTGGGACCAGTGAGTGAGGGGCAACTGGATTATCTACTAAGTTTTGTTATTGTTGTTGTTGTTGTTTAAGATATACTAGAGGCCCTCCTGTATATCTAGTAAGTGATAAGGAAGGTGCTCGGGAAAAACCTTACATTTGAAGACACACGGAGGCCATAGAAAGTCTAAACTTGTAGGAGAAAAACATTCCATTAGATGAAATAGAACTATAACTGCTGGCTAAGACTCAGTGGAACCTCCACTTGCTGTAAAACCAGGGAAATCTTAAATAACTGGATATGACATTTCTGTAGATATACATAGTCTATAGGTAAATAATTTCTAAAATGAGGATCTTTCTCTCAGTTGGTGATCCTCTGGTTTAGGCTGTACCAGATTGTGAATATTCTTGCTGTGTTGTACCCAGATGCTTTATATTGATACTGCAACTTGAATTGGGGAGGGGAGTTGGACACTTAGGTAAGGGAGGGAGGGGAGTGGGGAAATAAGTCTTTTGAAGACATCAGTTTACTGTGCTGAGAGAGAGAGACCAAATTCAAGGGAACTACTGATCTATAAATTCAACTGCTGCATTTTTTATAAATACATGTAAATCTCCTGTTATAATATTTGATCTTGGAAATAAAATAAAAAACTTTTTAGCATTAAAAAAAATGGTTTATGAATAAATGATCTCATATCCATTCCATCCGATTGTAGCCCAAATACTAATGGGAGAGTGACCTCTGCTAATGGAAGATGTAGAACTGATTGGTATAATGGCAATTCTATCTCTCTTGACATGGACTCATACAGGAGCTTAAGGCCTAGTCAGTGGCCACACGACATCTCTTGGAACACGCACCAACTTAGATATGTCAGGGAATAAATTTCTGTTAGTAGAACTAAAAAAGAACTTTGTCAGATGCCTCTTGGAAATAATGTTTCTTTTTACTCTACTTTAGACACTCTACTCTAGACACATGCAGTGGTTATACTCCATGTTTTTTATTTTTATTTTTTTGTTTTAGTTTATTAGTTTCAAGTATATAATACATTGGTTAGACATTTATATAGTTTATAAAACAACTCCCCTAATTGCTCCTTTTCTCCTCTGGCTCTCCACCTAGCCAATACATTAATGCTAACTGCATTCCCTGTGCCGTGCTTCCTACTGCCATGACCATCTATTAACTACTAATTTGTACTTTAACCCTTCACCCCATTCTCCCAGCTCTCCAACCCCCTTTCCCTCCAGCCATCACCAAGTTGTCCTCTGTATTGTGTCTGTTTTTGATTAGTTTGTTGTTTTTGTTCCTTAGATTCCACATATAAGTGAAATCATATATTATTTATCTTTCTCTGTCTGACTTATTTCACTAAGCATAATAGCCTCTAGGTCCATCCATGTCATTGCAAGTGGTAGGATTTCACTTTTTTTTAATGGCTGAGTAATATTCCATTGTTTATATGAACTATAACTTCTTTATCCACTCACCTGTTGATGGGCATTTAGGTTACTTCCATAACTTGGCTATTATAAATAGTGTTGC
>NW_011898697.1:2215-4772 GCF_000151845.1 Pteropus vampyrus | reverse complement strand
TATATCCGTAAAAGGGCTAATAAGAAAATCTTATAAACAACTTTAATCTAATAAATTTGATGACTTAGATGAAATGGATGGATTCCTTGAGAGACATAAGCTACCAAAGCTCACTCAAGAAAAATGTCATACCATATATCTATTAAATATATTGAATTTATAAGTAAAAATCTACCATCAATAAACTCCAGGCCTGATGGCTTCAATGATGAATTTTATCAAACATTTAAGTAAGAAATAGTAATAATTCTACACACTCTCCCAGAGAACTGAAGAGGAAGGAATACTTTCTAACTTGTTTTTTAAGATCAGCATTACCCTGGTACCAAAACAGGTGAAGATATTAGCAGGAAAGTAAAAACCTATTTGACTTCATGACTGTATGTTCAAAAATTCTAAACAAAATCTTAGCAAATTAAATCCAACAATATAAAAAAGAAAATGAATCGAGACCAAGTAAATTTAACATTTTAAAATGACAATATATTATATTAATTATAAAACAAAAAAACTGGGCTACCTTATGATCAACACAAAAGACACAGAAAGAACATTTTATAAAATCTAATATTCACTTCTAGTTGAAAGAAAAAAGAAACTCTCTCAGGGCAAAAATAGGATGTCCCTTCTCATCACTTTTAGTTAACATTTTCTGAGATATACTAGATAGTGCAACAAGTCATAAGTAAATAAGTAAGTAAGTAAATATTATAAAGGAAGAAATAAAAGTATCTTTTTTACATTTGACATAAATGTAAAAAATCTCATGGAATCTAAAGCAAACTTTAGAATTTATAAATGAGTTTAGCAAGGTTGTAGGATACAAAATCAATATACAAATTTCTTGTATTTCTCTATAATAGCAAGAGATAACTGGAATTTGAAATAAAAATCATACCATATACAATAAGATAAAAATATAAAATACTTAGGGATAAACTTTATAAAACGTGTGAAAGCCATCTACATTGCAAACTTCTCCTGAGAGAAATTAAAGACATGTAAGTGGAGAGACATACCATGTTCCTGAGTAAGATGATTCACTGTTAAGATGTCATGCTCTGAAAATTGATTTATAGATTGAATGCAATGCAATCCCAATCAAAATCCAGAAAGGTTATTTGTTTGCTTGTTTGTTTTAGAAAAAACGACAAGATGATTCTAAAATCACATATACATACTTAACAAATATAGAATAGCCAAATTAAACTTTGAAAAAAAAATGGAGAAAAATACCATTTTCTACACTTATTATAAAGTGAAAATAATCAAAACAGTGTGGTGCTATAAAGACAGATAAATAGATCAATGGAATAAAACAGAGACTCCAGAAATCAACTCACAATGATAGATGACCGATTTTAACAAAGGTGCGAGGACAAATCACTGGAGAAAAGGTAATCTTTTCAACAAATGATGTTGAAACAATTGGATATCCGTATACAAAATAACAATTTTTGATGTGCATTTCTGACTACATATTAAATCAAAATAGATCATACACCTAAATATAAAACTTCTAAAACAAAACATAGAAGAAAATCTTTGTGAACTTAGATACAAGAAAAGCACAACCATAAAAGAACAAACTGTACATCAAAGAACAAAACAACAATTGAATGATAAACTAGACATTATTAAACTTAAAATTTTCTGTTCTTTGAAAAACAGAATAATACCTTTGAGAATAATACCTTCATGGGAGTGAGAAAGATGTTGTTAAGGGAAGGAAGACTCAAGCCACAGAATGGAAGCAAAACTTCAAACCATGTATTTATTGAAGAATTTGTGTCTAAAATATATAAAGAACTCTCAAAACTCAGTAATAAGAAAACAAACAATCCAAGTAGCAAAGAGCAAACATTTGATGACACTTCACCAATGAAAATATACATGTACTAAATAAGCATGTGAAAAGATGACCAACATTGTGATTTATTAGAGAAATGAAAAAAAATCACGTGATACCACTACACATCTATTCAAATAGCTAATATTGAAAAAGACTGACTACACTAAAGATTAATAAGAAAGTGGAAGATGGGAACTCTCATACATTCCTGATGGCACAACTTCTTTTAAAACAATTCAGTGGTTTCTTCAAAAGGTAAACATGTACCTACAATATGATTTAACCATTCTACTCAGGTGTTTACTCAAGACAAATAAAAGCAGATGTCCATTCAAAGAGTTACACACAATATGCACAGTAGCTTTATTTAAATCTGCTCACCATCAACAGGAGAGCAGATTTAACAATTTGTGAATGAAAGAAGACAGGAAGAGTATATACTGTAAGATCCCATTTATAGACAATTCTAAAAATTGTAAACAAATCTATAGTAACATAAAGAAGAATCTAGGAATAGGGAAGTAAGAAGGCTGGGTGGAGGGAGTTGGAAGGAGGGACTATAAAGGGGCATGAGGAAACTTTTGAGGGCAATGGATATGTTCATTATCTTGAATGGATGGTTTCATATGTCAAAATTTATCACGTTGTACATCTAAAAAATGTGCAGCTCATTGAATATCAATTAGACCTCATTAGAAGCTTTTA
>NW_011898697.1:0-830 GCF_000151845.1 Pteropus vampyrus | reverse complement strand
TTTCCAAAGATCTATGGTGAATGTGGCCAAGTTTCTTATCAAAAACTCACATCTGACCCATTTTCTTCTATTTAAGAATGACACTTTTTTTTTTTCCATTGGACAAGACTCACATAACCGTACCTGGGTAAAAGAGTGAATGAACTTTTATTGTATACAGTAGTGTTCCATTGGCCTGAAATGACCTATGGCATAGCAAAATTCACACAAGAGAGGATTGTGCTATACAGTCAGTCAGTCATACTTCACATGTGATTAAAGTCATTGTAGTAGAATCCTATTCCATACACTGCAATCATTGCAATCCTAAATCCAGTACTATAAGAGAGAGAAAGCAAGTTACCCCAGAGACGTTGACTGAAGCTGGCAAGACACCAGGTCTTGTTTAAACACATCCTACTGAACACGGTATCACAGCAGGTGAAACCTTGGGCCAGTGTTAAGGCTGGCTCTAACCTGGAGAAAACTGTGAGACAGATCAAGTCTGTCTTCCTTACCTTCTTCCCCTTCAAAGCCCTCAGTCCTTCTCCTATGAACCCCCTGACAGAAACAATATTATATGAACTCATTTTTAGGACAGTATTAAGAATTTAATATATCACTCCCCCATTTTCTTCCTTGATTCTTTTTGAAGAATCAAAGTGTCATTCTTTTTCATCCTGTTTATCCACAGGCCCTAGCACATTGTATAGCATATAATGAGAGAAAGCAAATGTTTTTAAAATAAATGGATGGATGCAAAAAGTATTGTACTGACATTGATAATAACAGGAATTCCTTATATTTGTCAAGCACATTTTAGTTGACAAAACACTTTCGCAACTAGGAAT
>NW_011898696.1:5147-8211 GCF_000151845.1 Pteropus vampyrus | reverse complement strand
ATTTGTTTTTGGTTCCTTTCAGGCTCTATAACTGTTTTATATATTTGTTTCTACTAACAGAGATTGCTATTTCATTGTATTTTTTTATTCCATAATCTTATATCCAGTCTTTATTTTATTTTTAAATTTATGTCCTATTGTTTTGAATTCCAAATATGTCCATTCCTGAGTTAGGCACACCAGCCATCCCTGGTGTGATGTCATCTTTGAAATTAAGTATCATGTGTTCTTTCTTTATTGAAGGCAGTTAGCTGGAGTGTTTAAGAAATACTGGCCTCATCCTTGGGGAACTCTGCAGTAGGCTTCCTTGACATTGAATCATTGGTAACTGTTCTTTCATCGGCCCAATTTGGCCATCTGATTTATGTGCTATGTATCTTAACAATTGAGGGTTACTAACATACTGGAGAAAAAGTACATATTTTTTAATGTCTGGGTTACCCAAATTGAGGACTTCTTAAGCTCTCAAAATGAAATTATTTGTAATTTTGGATTTTTTTCATAGTAGAGTACAAATATTCTAGTTACACTTGTGGTTTTAGAAAGTATTTCCTCCTCATTTGGATTCTCAAATGCAAAATATAACCCTGTAGCATATTATGTGGGTTTGTGACACTCCCGTGGGGACCTTGGGCTCATAAACCAGCGAATGGATTATATAATGCTGCATAAATGCTATATTTTTCATCTGACAGACATAATCTTGATCCTATATTTTTATGTTACCTAACTGCTTCAGAATACCACTTTTGAAGCAACCCATCAAAATGGAAATTGCTTCTAAAACATGTAGCAATAAATATTGGTCAAGGCTCTGTGTAATTCAGAGTGACTCAATACTTGAACACTAGTCGATTGAAATTCTCTGTTGTTTTTAAAAAAGGTTCATCATTTCCATTTTGTGATATTGTTTGATCCCTCTCTATATTAGTTAGCTATACCTTTCCTTATTTTAGTTAAAATTATTTGTTCCAATTTGTCTAAGGCATGTCTGAGAGTGAATCAAATAGAAAAACAGGCATAGAAAGAATAAAAATCCAAAATATTGAGAATTTATCTGGAATAGAAATTTAAACTATATATGAGACCAATATACATATGTAGGACCCATGAAACCAGTCATGAAGGGATGGACATCACTTGCAGACTTCCAATATCAAGCTTTGACTCTGCTGTATTACCTTCAAAAGATTTATGACTGGAGCTGAGATTTCTTTCCGGCATCCCATAATCTTGTTGTTAATCATTTGATGGGCTACTTGCTTTCTCTGCTTCTCTCTTCACAAATAGTTGTTAGACTCTGCTTGTCTTTTTCTGAAAACATAAACAGAAATCCCCTAATATTTGCTGTACTATTTTGTTTAAATGGAAGAAGATTCTAGAGTTGTCAGCTTTGGTTTTAGGTTCTCTTTCCTCCCACCTACTTTATATTATCCTGTCTTTACCATTTTAACCCTTTCGTCAGAAGCCTTCTGAAGCTCCCAGCTTTTACCAAGCTAAGTGAATTTGCCCTACTTCTAAGGGTACAATAACCTAATCTAGTCTTCCATTCTAAGCAAGAGTTTTTTTTTTTTTTTACCTTCCCGTAGACATATTACACACACATTCTCCATTTTTACCTTTGTTCATGTGTTCCAAATCCTCTTCATTCTCGACAATCAATATCAAGGGTCATCTTATGTATAACTGTTTTAGGCTGCTGATCTCCTTCAGTTCTAATCTTTTTCTTTATCTGCAGCACACAATTTAGTTCTAAATTAGATTATGTTTTATTTTTGTTTGCTATTTTACAACCGAATGCCAGACCTAGGACCATGTCTTCTGTTTCCAAGTTCCCACATATTGAGTACACAGTAGGTATCATTGGATACTCACTTCGTTGGTGATTGATCTCCTGACTCTTTCAAATGAAATATCTTTTATAAGCAGGTATGGGCATAAAGACATTGGTTTTAAATGCTTCACTTGAATGAGAATGAATACCACATAAATATCTTTTCTGTAAAGTATAGATGACAAATTTAATTCACGGAGACAATAAGATAAATCTAATCCCTAGAAATTTATTGAACATTTATTTTATGAAATATAATTGGCATATTATGCGGTTGTCACTAAAAGGGTTAATACCTGACTTTGTAAAGCATCTGTGCCCTAACTCATAACTTACTGATCTGAGATGATGTCTTCTTACGGTCTTTTGGTTAAGTGTGGCAGTCTTACTGACTGAAGATTTATAAGGATTCCCTAGCCTTAATTTAACTCTGCATGTTATTACTCACTTTTTATTTCTACTTTGAAAACAGGGCTACTACTAAAAACAAATTATGAAAAACTATTTAGTATTAGAATAAAGAATTAATATTCTGCTAAATTTTAAGTTTGCATCATTAGTCACAATGCAAAGCATCTTGTTCCCTAGGTAGGCAGATACTTAATCAAATGGTAAGTGGATTAAAATGTAAACTAATTGCTTTTGTGACTAGATTTTCTATTCTTGACTCTCTTTCTCAAAGAGCAGTGCTTTAATGTGAAGTCCGTTGACCACTATCAGTTACTTGATTTTGGAGTGAAGTCTGGTACTCTGAAAGGAAAAGATAAATTATTCTTTGGGGAGCAATGCAGTTTACTAAGCTGTGTGTAAGGCTGGGGGGTGGGTCAGGTAACCTGACTGTGTTCAAATAGTGAAAGGCAAGTGTCAATTGATAGTGTGTTCTGCTCTCTAAGCTAGCACTCAAAGACTAGTGGTTTAGCTTAGAGACACCATCCTCTATAACTGTTCTCTAGTAAGGTTTTTGTTTGTCTTGCTAGCTAAGCCTGACACTGGCTTAAAATATATAAATTCTACTCCTTCAATATGATATCAAAAGAATCTAGGGTGGCTTTGAGGGCAGCAGAGAAGGGGTTAGGGAACCCCGTACACAGTTTTATGTTCTGAATACCATTCTATTTCTTTTCTCTTCTAAACCTTCTAAATATTTCTGAGAATCAAAACGAAAACCTTGTCTACCATTTTGGTAATAGCATTATGCTTAACCAAAAGAGATCTTGCTAGAAGTGTATG
>NW_011898696.1:0-2497 GCF_000151845.1 Pteropus vampyrus | reverse complement strand
CTGAACAGGAGGCATATTTGCGCTTTCTTTTTCCCCAACCCCTTCTTCTTACTTCAGCCAGAGTGGGTCCATTCTGGTTCCTTAATATATTTAAGTCGTACTTAAGACTTAATTAGAACCAAAAACAGTTTCACTGCTAAAAGGCGGGAAGCGGGTGGAGGACAACAACTTCAAACCATTGGTGACTAATCCTCACATTTCACGAGGAAGTAAACTAAAGCTCAGGATGAGGTTAAGTGACTCATCCAAAGTCATGTAGCTGAAATTTGCCCTTTGTCCCTGCTAGTATGATCTCTTCATTCTCTCTGAAAAATTAGAAGAAATGTCATGCTAGCTCTTGACATGTGTCCTTATACATACAGGTGTTCGACAAATATTTGCTGAATGAACCCTTGAATGAATGCTGTTTTGTACTTTTCTGTTTCTGCTCGCGTTGTTACTGAAAGAACACCTTTTCTTCTGCTTCTTTTTTTAAATTTTCCTTTTCCCCTATAAAAGCAGTCCTTCAAGGCATATTTCATTCTACTTATAACTCAGAATCTTTCCCTATACCCATGACTGTAATGGTAACATTGGATTATATTTTAGCCCTTTTTCATATCGTCTTGTTCTTAAGTTATTTTCTGGATATGTATCTTCTCCATAACAGGATTGTATGTCTGTGCCTTGAAGTACAGGGCCTTGGCACATACACCTTTTATATCTCTTTCAGCATAGACAAAGCTTAATATGTGCTTATTGAGTTAGATCACTGGGTTACCCTGGAGCTATAGCTTAGTTTCTATACTCCTGCTAATAGTAATTAAAACACACTAGAATCAAATATCCTGAAATATGAAGTTTATACTTTTACTTAGTATAAGAAATACCCTTTTGTTTAGGAATTAAACAAATGGAAAGAATTTTGATGTCCACAAAATGCCTTTCTCATTAAAATAAACTCACATTCTTTTCATTTTGACTTATTTTTTTTTTTAAGCAGAAGTTTGTAACAGGAAAAGAAAGTAGATTAAATAATTTGTTGTCTGCCAGAATTTTTTTCCTGAGGTCTCTGAGTTCTTGTAGTCTCAGTCACTTAGCATACAGGCCCCTAAAAGCAAGGCCAAACTGCAGCTTCATGGGAAAAACTCTTGGGCAATGTCCAGTCCTATGTGAGCCAACTCACAGTTGCCTTCCTTGTTCAAAGCCACATTTCCTGGCTGGTTCGGTTGGAATTTTCTTTTGAAGAAAATAGTGTTCCTGGATTGGTTTCAGGCCCTTTTCTTCACAGCAGTCATCCTAGCATTCTCCACAGAATTGTTCATAATCCAGAAGAAAAAGTGATTCTGCCATGTTTCCCAGAGAAGTATTTAAATGCTTGTGTCGCTTAAAAGCTTATACTTTATCTTCCCACTAAATGTTCATCTTCTTCCTTAGAAGAACATTCTAGTCTATATACTAAGATACCATGACAAGCAGTTCAAGTATTTATAATTTTTGGCATCATTTGCTTTAATATAGTATTATTTTCATTCATTCACTGACATTCATGCACTAGTTCATTCAACAACTATTTATTGACCCTTTCAGAGAAGCAAAAAAAAAGTAAATAAATAAAACAAAACTACTTTAAGAAAATGGACTTAAGAGTTAGACTTATATTTGAGCTCTTAAACTTAATTGATTTTTGAACATAGGCAAGTAACTTAACATGTTCGGATCTCAATTTCATAATGTGTAAAGTCATCATAATAATAGCACTACTGCTTGAGGCCAATGTGAGGAATATATAATTCCTATAAATACCTTAACATAGTGCCTGGCACATAGTATGTATTCAACTATTATATTATTTTTTTATGGCCCATTCTGTGTTAGGCAGCCTGCTAAGGATACCAGAACTGATAAGGCATGTTTCTTGCTGCTAAGGGGCTCAAAGTCTAGTGGAGGAAACATCTAGGTAGGTGTGGTTTTACTACACAGTATAACAAGTACCATAACAGAATTACATACAATGGGCTGTGGGAGGCAGAAGAGGGTGCATCTAACTCTGGATAGGGAAAAGTTGGAGAAAGCACAGAGGGGTTATAATTCACCTGAATTTTGAAGAACATGTATGCAGTTGCTAAGTGATAGGGTGTAGGTGAAAATTCCAGAATGAGCAGCATGTGTGAAGGCATGGAAGCATAAAAGAGAATGCCGTAATCTAAGAAGAACAGGTAGGTTTACATGCTTGTAGTGCGAGGGAGTGATGAGAGATGTGATTGGGTTTGTGGTAGGCAGCATCAGCCTGCTCCCTCGACTGTTCTCCCAGGACTTGCTATACTGCTAAAGAGCATTGAAACCAGCCCAGAAAAGGAGTCCAGCGGTAGTTAGCTACACTGTAGAAGTGAGGCATTGTGTTTGGTGTGTGGCACCATGACCACAAATAGAAAGTGTAGATAGCCAGAACCTCAAAAGAGGATGGGTTTTATAAGAAATGGTCTGGAAAGACTGGGTGGAAGGTCAAAAGAAGTTA
>NW_011898695.1:1379-3401 GCF_000151845.1 Pteropus vampyrus | reverse complement strand
TTCCTACAAGATTCTCGTACA
The DNA here is from genome assembly GCF_000151845.1 of Pteropus vampyrus. NCBI lineage: Eukaryota > Metazoa > Chordata > Mammalia > Chiroptera > Pteropodidae > Pteropus > Pteropus vampyrus. The sequence goes on along the minus strand of NW_011898695.1, from coordinate 3,380 downwards.
TCATATACCACACTGACATGATAAAACATTGACTGGTAGTTTAAAATCACTTAAAATGTGTTAAGAAAAATGCTTAATTAATTTTCCAAATCATTATCCTGTAGAGCTGGAATACATCTTAAACCCTTAGGCGTTTTATATGCTATTATAACAGTACCTATCAAATTAGCAGAGATTAAAATACTGCAGCTACTCAGTATTGGGAAGTGTTGGTAGAGATGTAAATGGACACTCTGTCTACAGGGAAGTTAAGAAAAAAGTTAAGCAGTATGCATGGCAAAGCTTAAAAGTGAGAAAAACGTTTAACTTAGCAATTTTACATGTAAGAATTCATCCTAGTTATGATATACATCTCAATGCAACTGATAAATGCAAAAAATCAGAATAACGATTATTAATAATAGGAGACTAATTAAATAACTTATGGCACGTGTATGCAGCCATTAACGAGGGTTGTTAGAAATAGATTTGGTGACATAGAAAGGTGGTCCTGATACAACCGTATCTCTAGAATAACAGCATTTGTTTTACATGTTACGTGCGTGGGGAGGTATGTAAAAAAATATTTGGAAGAACGGGTATTAACGGTGGTTTCTGCTGAGGCATTATTCTCTTCTTTTATTCCTTTCTGAATGTTATAATTTTTATGTAATAAATATGTATTGCTTTTATAGTTAAAACATTTATTAAAAAAAAAAAAAAGCTATGGAAGTCTATTTTTTTAATTGCCCTACCTCCAGGCACGGGGGCTTTGAACCAACCTAGCAAGAAGGGCCCATGATACACTGAATCTGATGACCACCTTCCTTCCCAAATCTAGTCCACCTGGCTCGACTGTCCGCTACCACACACCCTGCTCACCAAGAAGTCCTGGACCCACGGGGTCTCCACGAGCCTCCGGACTCCATTCTCCACGGTGACTCCCAGCCAGTTGAGTGCTGCCCAGGACCAGAGGTAGTCGTACCCACCATGCCAGTAGCTCACAAATGCAAAAGTCATTGCAGTGGAAAACAATGTCCCCAGAAGGCCATGCTGGGACCCGCCCACTGGAATGTACACATACCTAGAGAAAGAAGAGGCTGTTAGGAGCCATGCAGAGGGCTGTCCCTGCCATAAAACCTCTCCCCAGACTTGACTTTCCTGTCACACGTTGATAGTCACTGTGTACAGATCCTTCCCTACTTCCAGGAGGCCACAGAGCACTCCGTGAATTCTCTCCAGCACGCAAGGAATTGGCAAAAACATGAGCCTCAGCTCTGCAGGACTTTAGGTTAAATGAACACACAAGCTAAGGAGCTCTCATTACCAGAGCAAACAGCAGTTACAAAAGGCAGGGTGAAGAGTAATGGATTTAGTTTTCTAAAAGGGATGCACCCAACCCTAGAAACCCAATCGCAGAACGGCAATTAAGCCTCTGGCTATATGGGAACACCGCCATTCGAGGCAGGTTTGTATTTTACAGCTCAGACTATTAAGTTTATTATAAACCCAGTATTTAAACACAACTGCCAAAATGGCAGGAGCTGGGTGCAGAAGCGGGGTGCCAAGGCTGGTTCCTCCAGCTTTCCAGGCAGGTTGCCCGGAAGCAGTAGTGAGTTCACAAGTGACAAGAAAAGCTCTGTGCTCACAGGGCAGCCAAACTGTCACCCAAAATTGCACGGCCGCCCTCCGTGTCTTTTCCCTACTGCTGAGACAGCTGTCTGACGACATATAAGCAGGACCACCTTCTCTGATCAGTATTTTTCTGCTGGAGCTGGACAAAACTCACACCTTGGGATGGTAGCATTTGGGGAGCTCGGTACCCACCCTTTACAATTTGTCATGTTTATGTATTATTTTAATTTCTGTGGGAAATTTTACTTTGAAAATCATTTTCAAATAGAACAATTTTATAAGCCAAAAAAATTTTTTTAAAAGCACTCCTCAATCAATATTTCAAAAAAACTATACAATTGTAATTATTTTTAAATGTCCGCCTTCGCTCTCAAATAGGCTCCAGTT
>NW_011898695.1:0-414 GCF_000151845.1 Pteropus vampyrus | reverse complement strand
AGTAGTGAGTTCACAAGTGACAAGAAAAGCTCTGTGCTCACAGGGCAGCCAAACTGTCACCCAAAATTGCACGGCCGCCCTCCGGGTCTTTTCTCTACTGCTGAGACAGCTGTCTGACGACATATAAGCAGGACCACCTTCTTTGATCAGTATTTTTCTGCTGGAGCTGGACAAAACTCACACCTTGGGTTGGTAGCATTTGGGGAGCTCGATACCCACCCTTTACAATTTGTCATGTTTATGTATTATTTTAATTTCTGTGGGAAATTTTACTTTGAAAATGATTTTCAAATAGAACAATTTTATAAGCCAAAAAAAATTTTTTAAAAGCACTCCTCAATCAATATTTCAAAAAAACTATACAATTGTAATTATTTTTAAATGTCCGCCTTCGCTCTCAAATAGGCTCCAGTT
>NW_011898694.1:2285-4034 GCF_000151845.1 Pteropus vampyrus | reverse complement strand
TCGCCAAGTAAGGAAGCTGTTTTTGCCCTAAGAGTAAAATCAACTGATGGACTCTTCCTTTTGGTGACTTTGTTTGGGGAGGAAGATAAAGCTCAGAGCCCAAGCCCGCACGGGGTCGGCTGGGCCCGCTCAGGGTAAGGGGGGACAGGAAGGAGCCCGCCTCGCAGACGGCTGCCGAGCCTCGGGCCCCTCTGCCCCTGCGCCCCATTGAAGGCGGCCCCAGGACATGGGCCCCTCCTGTCCCCTGGCAGGAGCCATCACAAATAGTCCCTGGAGGGAGGCACACGCATCCCACTGTTCCTGAAAGTAACGTTCAGGTCGGTGACCGCTCGCTGTCCCCTCCCTGGCTGAAGTGCTGCTCGTCTCCAGCCTCGGTTCCATTCCAGGCTTTTCGGACGCTGCCCGGCCCGGGCCCTCCCGCTCCAAAGCCGCTTCAGCGTCTTTCCTCTGTGCTCCCCTAATGCCTTATTTGCCGTGTTTATCACTTGCTTTTTGTTGTTCGACGTGCTGGCTCCACGGAAAGAGGTGACCTTCTCAAAGGCAGAGACCACGCCGTTTTCATCTTCTGTCCCCAGCACTTGGCACTGTCCCCCTGGCCCAGCGCTCAACAGACGGCGCATCCGATGGTGTTTACTCGGTGAGCGACTCACCCTCCCCGAGGGGGTGGGACCCCAAGGGGAAAGTCTCAGTGTGCGAACAAGGCCATCTCCTCTGCCTCGCCTTCCAGAGCCACCTGGCTTTATCCCCAGGCCACAGGGCCCCAGTCGTGGGGATGATGCACCTGCAGGCACCTTTAGGAGGCTTGTCTTGGAAGGAATAAGCTTATTCTGCGGGACATAACAATCGAGAGGGACAAGAAACAGAGGATGAGGAATTAGAAGAACACGGAAAATGGAGAGACCCAAGGGAGCAGCAGCCGTCACGAAGGAGACTAGGATCTACGTCCCAAGCACCTGGTCTGAGTCCTGCCCGGCCTCCTGCCAGCCGTCTGGATCAAGTCACTCAACCTCAGGCTCCTCTTTGGTTATGTCGGAGCATAAACGAATCGACTCTCCTGCGCGTGGTCTTTTTAAGAAACGAGATAACGGATTCAAATCGCTTCGTAACCCACCAGGAGCGCGTACACTGGACTGTGCGTTGTGGGTTTTGGTTATTTGTGCTCGTCGCGTTTGGAAGGAGACTTGGAGAGGGAAAGAAGCACAGAGAGAAGAGTAATCGAAGACGAAAGACACTCCGACAGAAGCAGATTCCCAACAGCCATGCGGGCACTGTCACGGGGGCGGGGGGCACAAGGTGTAGAGCAGAGGGCGCGCCCCCGGAGTGGGAAGAACGGAGGCCTCGACGCAGGCTCTGTTCAAACCTGAGCTCCTATCGTTCTGACTTTAGGCAAGTTATTCAACCTTCGGATATTCACTACCCTCGGCTGGAAAATGAGGATGAAAATTGTGTCTCCCTCTTAGGTACTGGTGAGGATTAAGTGAGATTCAATTGTTCTTCTAGTAGATATGTATTAACCGTTATGTGCCACACATGGTTCTTGACACTGGGGGTATATACGATGATGAATTAGATACACAGGACCCTGGTTTCAAACTCGTGAGAAGACAAGATGGTAAACAGATGAATATGGAATATAACATTAGAAAGGAAAATGGTCTAGGAAGAAAAATGAAGCGGGGCGGGGTGGGGGGCAGGGTGGGGAGCAGGGTGGGGAGCCGGGCGGGCAGGAGCTGAGTCTGGGGTCGAGGC
>NW_011898694.1:0-681 GCF_000151845.1 Pteropus vampyrus | reverse complement strand
AAGCAAACACGAGGTTCCCGCGCTCGTGCACCCGTGTATTCATGTGTTTGCCGAACATCCGTCTCCCGCGCTCATGCCCCAGGCCTCGTGGGGCTCCTCTCAACAACGGCTGTCTCTCTCTCTATTTTTCATGTGTGTGTTTACAGTTTCTAGTTATAAAAAAATCCACCCCGGTCGTCCAGAGCCAGCCGAGCAACAGGGAAGGAAGTGGCGACTCACCTTGGGACCTGAGGCTTGCTCCACGAGGCTCGCCTTCACTTCTGGAAGGTTCTAGCCCCTTCCCTAAGGCCTCTACCCTATGGCCTCAGGAGGGCGAGCCTATCAGAGCAGGAAGTGTAACCCGTAAAGCCACCACGGGTTCGAGCCCCGCACACAGCAGCGGGGACATCGTCCAGTGACCCTCCTGAGCAGATCTGACCGCACACGCCCCTCGACACCCAGGGAGGTGGACCCCGAGTTCACACGCGGAGAGCATGCTGCCGTGAGCACTTGGTCACGGCCTGTCCTCTGCCCAGACCGATCGGAGGGCAGGAAGCGGCGTCCTCCAGCCCCCGAACCTCCAGCCTCGCATCCTGCCACCGTGCAAGGGGAAGTTTATCCCCAGCATGCTAGACACGGACCAGACACACAGACAGGAAGTCACGGAATTGCATCCAAAGCTTTATTCTTGCCAAAGTTTGG
>NW_011898693.1:370-1518 GCF_000151845.1 Pteropus vampyrus | reverse complement strand
TCATTATTTCTTCAAATAGTTTTTCAACTTCTTGTTCTCCCTCTTCTCCTTCAGGTACCCCTATGACACAGACATTTTGCATTTAATTTTTCCCACAGACTCCTTAAATTATTATGACATTCTTGGATCTTCTCTCTTGCTGTTCTGATTGGGTGTCTTTGGCTTCTCCATCCTCTTTATCAGTGGTTCGATCCACTTCTTCATCCACTTTGTTAATTCCCTCTAATACACTCTTCATTGCAGATAATGTATTCTTCATTTCTGATTCCTTTTTATAATTTCCATTTTCATTTTTGTATTTTTTATCTCTTTGTTAAAGTTCTCACTGAGTTTATCTGCTCTTCCCCTAAGTTCATTGAGCATCTTTATAACCAGTGGTTTGAACTCTGCATCTGTTAGATTGCTTAACTCCATTTTTCATTGATCTCTGTTCTATTCTCTCATATGGTTTCTGCTTCTTTGTCTTCTCCTTTTGGCTGCCTTTCTGTGACTATTTCTATGTTCTAAACAAAGCTCCTAAGTCTTCTGGTATTATGAGTGTGGCTTTGTGTAGTAGGTGCCCAGTAGCACAGTCCTGAGAGAGGTTCAGTTGCAGGCCAAGTTTAGTCCCAGCCTGTGTCCCTCTGGGGCCATCTATTAAGATTCAGCAAAAGCAATCCACAGATGCTGTGCTTATAGTTGCCTCAAGAGTCCATGCCAGAAACCGAGGCCAGCTGCAATCATTGTGAGTCTTGGAGCTGCTCAGCAAGGAACACACCTGGATGTGGCTCGGGTAGGTCTGGGAGTTGGGAGATGAGGAGTTTCATGGAATTCTCTGGGCAGAGTGACCTCTGTTATCCGTTTGATGACATCTCAGCTATGACGGTGCTGTGTCTGCACACTGACACCAGAGAGGGCTCAACAGAGGAACAATGACAACACTTCTGCCTGGGAGAAAGCGTCCCCTGCCAGCCCTAGCTCTGACAACTCAGTGTCCCCCTGTAAATCCCTGATGCTCCAAACCCTACCCCTCCCCACCAAGCACCCTCCGGGCTCTGGTGCTCAGAACAAATGAGTCTGGTCAGGGACACGGCCCCTTTAAGAGGCATCTGAGCTGCTGGCTGCTGCTGCTGTAGCCACTATCCCACTCAGTGGCTAAGGACCAAGCA
>NW_011898693.1:0-320 GCF_000151845.1 Pteropus vampyrus | reverse complement strand
TCTGTTATCCCGTTTGATGACATCTCAGCTATGACGGTGCTGTGTCTGCACACTGACACCAGAGAGGGCTCAACAGAGGAACAATGCCAACACTTTTTCCTGGGAGAAAGCATTCCCTGCCAGCCCTAGCTCGGACAACTCAGTGTCCCCCTGTAAATCCCTGATGCTCCAAACCTTACCCCTCCCCACCAAGCACCCTCCGGGCTCTGGTGCTCAGAACAAACAAGTCTGGTCAGGGACACGGCCCCTTTAAGAGGCATCTGAGCTGCTGGCTGCTGCTGCTGTAGCCACTATCCCACTCAGTGGCTAAGGACCAAGCA
>NW_011898692.1:3459-4015 GCF_000151845.1 Pteropus vampyrus | reverse complement strand
CGAATGACTGTATTCTCGGTCCTTCAGAAGGGTTAACGACTAAGAACACTCTAACTAAACACTTTGACTCGGGGAAATGGTTTGTTTGGGTTTTTCGTTTGTTTGTTTGTTTACGTTCAAACAGAGGTGCCGGAGGCTAGTGATGGTAGCAGCAGGACAAGCAGACAAGTTTCTTAGTTGAGGAGAGAGACTTGCCTGCTCAGAATGGGACAGGAGCAGAGGAGACGGGAGTGTGGGGCCCCCTCTATCATCGATAACCGTAATGAAAGTCCTGTCTTACAGAGCGGGTCAGGAGAGAGCAATGTATGACAAGCTTGTCTCCAGTCAGTGTCGGGAACTGTCGGGTGAAAAGAAATAAGCACTGTTGAAGCGTTTGGTCTTTCGTTCGTGGAGCATTTACTGAGCACCTACGACATACTGGGCACTGTCCTAGGGGCACGGGGGTGAGTAAGGAATATTTCGTTTGCTTGACACACTCATGCACTAGTTCAGGGGATAGTGGGAGGAAACTGGTTGCAATACTGTGAGAAAAGTCCTCTAATATTTTTCTTTTAAA
>NW_011898692.1:0-1344 GCF_000151845.1 Pteropus vampyrus | reverse complement strand
CTGCCATCCACTGGTTTCCTCTGCAGAGTCACGTGACGAAGATGCCTTTTAAATGAAGATACTGGTAGCACTGTATTGCCTAAGTCTCTTTCGGTGGCAAGTGACTCTTCTCAGAAGCTTTCCATCATGATCGAGCCCTTCTTGGGAACCTGGAAACTGGAATCCAGCGAAAACTTCGAGGAATACTTGGAACAACTGGGTGAGAAATATCATTGACAGGTTTGGAAACGGGCTGAGCGTTGCGTGGTGGGGTTGGGTTTGCGTTTTACGATGACCGTTCCTACCCTTCTCTCTTTCGTGGTCCCAAGGTACATTCGCATCTTCTTTAGCGTGGTCATTTCATCAAATAGCTTTACCCAGCTTCAGACACTAATAACTACCTATAATTAAATTGATCGACTAAATTTGTTTCAAGGTTTGCTTTAACTTAGAACTTCGAAAACACAAGACCAACATATAAAGTCTCCAGTTAGTTAATTTTTAGAGTTCTGATACATGTGAAAGATATGTTTTAAACATTATTTTAAAGAATTTCAAATTTTTCATTGGAGAAATGGAACATTTTTACTCACCGAGTGTCTCACCGTTGATTGTTTCTCAGAAGCATAGACTCTATTCATCCTTTAGCTCCTGCCTAAGGGCATGTAGATCAATTATAATGGCGTGGGTCTACGGCAACTAAATCATTCTTTCTAATGCCAAAGAATATATAATTAAGTAATTTTTAACATTTAATTAAGAGAAACCTCTCTTATAATAATATACTGTATATAAAGTGAAAAACTTTTTAAGCCTTATATTTTTTTAACTTGGCCGAAATGATCAATGCATCTTAAGAAGTCGGTGTGCTCACGATATAATATTTGTTCCCTTTTCGTGGTCAGTAGTAACTTTTTGGAGAGTCATAAGAAACATGTGTCACTATCTCTTCATGGAGTCATAGACTCGCTTGTCTGAATTTAAATTTGGGGGCATCTCTAAGAAACTTGGGACTTACGGCAAACGTAGCGCTGGTTTGGATTGGGAGCTGGGACTGGGAGTAGCAGCTGAGCACCTGCTGTGTGCCACTGCCGTCTACCATCGGAGCTCTTCCATCTAATCGCCCACCCGTCCGCGAGGCGAGCTCGGTGGTTCCCCACACCGCACGGCTGTGACGACACCGCCGGGGCAGCAGGAGGCGCCCTCGGACCCGGGCTCTCTTCGCCTCCCTCGTCACTGTCCCGGGACGCGTGTCTCACGCTGCTTCTCCGTGACTGGACCTGTCCTGTCCGTTCCACAGCCTGAATGTGAAATCGAGTTCGCTATCGACCCTGAGGGAACGGAGTCAGCTCCCCTGCCACCTCC
>NW_011898691.1:1965-3028 GCF_000151845.1 Pteropus vampyrus | reverse complement strand
GTTTGTGGGTGGACTGGGTGAACTATTTAACGACGGCGGCCTGACCAGGCGCGGCTGGGCTTCTCGTGCTGCTCCCCGTCTTGGGGCTTAAAGTGCTCGCAGACGCGGCGGGGACCCGGAGGCTGAGTCAGTCCAGAGGCTTCCGGGACGAGGATTGGGAGCCGAGGTCCTGGGGGGTAGTCCTTGGTCTCAGCCTTTCTTTTGGGGACCCTGTCCTGGTCGAGGCCCGGCACTGGAGGTGCCAGCCCCATCTCCGGCCATCCGTCTGTCCCATAACAAAGTAGATCCCACAGCGGCCGGGCCCTGATCCAGGTGAGAAGCACCCTGGGACTGGTACAACCTGACGGGCGGCTGCCGTGCCTTTGTGGGCGTGGCTCCCGCCAGCCTGCCCTCCATCCGCAGGGGCGCGGCCGGGGCGCACCCTCCAGCCCGTGCCCTCCGTCGCCCCGCGTGCTGACACGGCCCAGGCTGGCGCGGCTGCGTGGCTGGCCGCTCGCCGAGCCCTCCCTCTCGAGGGGCCCAGCCTGTGGGCTGGAGTCTGCAGCCCCGAGACCGGGGCCGTTCTCAGGTCTTCCCATACGAGCGAGCTCGGGCAAGCCCCTGTTCTGAGCGGGGGTCCTCCCCTGCACCCCGGGAGGGCAGAGGCCTGTCGCTGGCTCCCTGCGAGGACTGCATGTGCCATCAGCCTGGTGGCCGAGCGCAGTGCTGCACCGACGCCACTTCCGGTGACGCTGCCGAGGCCCCGCCCCCTCGCATCTCTTGGTTTCTTCTTAGACCCTTCAGCTCCTTGCAGCATCTTTTTCACTCTTCAGAGGCTTCTCGATATTCCCTCTCCCCGGGTCGGTTTCCTAAGGCCGCCGTCCTTCCCCACGAGTTCCTCCGCTGGCCCTCTCGTCCTCCGCAGATGCTGCGGTGGCGTCTTCTCCCTTCTTTCTCGGGCCCCTGCCCCCCAGCCTTTCCCGCGCCTGAGCCGGGACTCTGCTTTCTTTCTCCCCTCCACGCTGTGTCCAGATGAAGCTGCCGATTCACGTTCATGACCCTGTCCCCCACGGCTTCCTTGCTG
>NW_011898691.1:0-385 GCF_000151845.1 Pteropus vampyrus | reverse complement strand
AGCGAGCAAGCCGAGGAGGCACCCACGCAGAGCCCAGAGCCGCAGGGGACAGCGCCCACTGCTCTCCTATTCCGCTCGCTTGGGAACAAGGACACCGGCTCCCTTCTATTCTTAAGGGCTGTGGTGGACAGAATAATGGCCCCCCAAAGAGGCCCACGCCCCGATCCCCAGAACCCGTGATATGTTCCCTTACATGGCAGAAGGGACTGCAGAAGCGATGAAGTTGAAGCTCTTCGGAGGAGAAGATCATCTGGGATTATCCAGGTGAGGCCTGAATGCCAGCACCCATCACCGGGACCCTTAAAGGGAAAGAGGGAGGGGGCAGGGTCGGAGAGGGAAGTGTGGCGGGAGACAAGGTCGGAGCCAAGGGCAGAGGCTGGCTGCT
>NW_011898690.1:5143-7039 GCF_000151845.1 Pteropus vampyrus | reverse complement strand
AGTGTTACATTTGAGCCCAAGTCATTGTGACTCTAAGCCAGTGCTAAAAACCTGACATGCTTCCTAGTGGGGGGAAACAGAACTGGCACAGACACAGAGGGCAACGCTCACAGTGTGTCTGGAAGAGTCAAAGTCACGCAAGCATCCTAGGAGGCTTTGAGCGGGGAGAGATGAGGGAGCACACTGGGCATCCAGATGGAGACTGAATGCCAGTGTCTGACCGATGGATATGTCAGGAGCCCTGTCCTTCCGGCTACCAATGTGGGCACAGAGGTGCCTTGTACTGCGGGGAAGAGGAGGACCGTGTGGCCCAAGAGGGAAGGCCCCCACGGTCCTTATCTACACCACTGGGCAGCACAGTGGTCTGACTCCTTCCTTGATCCATCGACTTCAGGCAAATTAGTTCACCTTTCTTGGCCTCAGCTGCCTCGTCTCTCATATGGGGAAACCGTTTTTGCCCTACTTCATGGAATTTACCTAAATAGCATGCAACACTGTGGGAGGGGTAATTGTAAGAATCGAATGTAAGAAGAGATGAGAAAAACTGAGTTCTATGCTGTATTCTGATTTCCTGAACTGAATGTATATGCTTGATGGGGCAAACTTGGGGCCAGCAGCTTTGTACAAAGAAGTAAAACTAAGTTTTTCTTTGTGAGGCTGAATAGCTCATGTAAAGAAAACCTTACTCTGTTGGTTAGGAGTCTTTCAGGTACAAAGTTTTAGGAAAAGCCAACCCAAGTTTACTTAAAAAAAAAAAAAAAAAAGATGATCGCCTCATGGATCTGAATCTGAAAAGCCCAGGAGTAGGTCACCTTGCATGATGATTTAATCAGGGGTTCAGATACAGCCACCACACCCAGTTCCTCCCTCTCCTCTCCTCCCCCTGCGCCCCCTCTCCACTGATTCTCTGCGTGGGCTCCATTTGCAGACAGGGGCTCCCATCACTGTGGCAAGATGGCCACCACGGCTCCAGACATCACATCTTCCAGGTCGAGTGGAGAATAATGCCCATTTTTGTCTTTGTTCCATCATTCCTGCAAACACACCCTCTCTCATTGGTTCCAGCTGGGTCACGGGACAGAGAAATGAGAAGCTCTGATTGGTTTACCACATGCTCCTCCCCCTCATGCACAGGAACTGAATTGTGGGGGAGGCTGGCTCTGCAAAGAAAAAATGAAGGAAGGCTCTTGCAGTTTTTTTTGAAAGCAGGGAAAGAAAGGCTGGGGTCGATGAATCGTAACTCCACAGATGTCCCCCATCATCGCCTTGCCCTTCAGTTTGGGACACAGACTGCCCCCTGTGGAACCAAAGCTGCTAATTTTTTCTTCCGATGACTTGCTGATGATAACAGCAGAGCAAAAGATTGTCAAAGCCTAATCCTTTCTACTTCCTAAGACCTTGCAGAAGTCCAAGAAAATGAGCAGTCACCATGGAGGCCAGAATGGCATATTCCTGGCTCAGCTCAGATGGCAGCTGTAAAGGGAGTTGTGTCCTGAACCCTGAAAAGGTTCAAGTGAACTTAGGCTGCAGTTTAGTTCCCCACCCAGGACCTGAACTCGTCCTGCGGGGTGCAGAGCCCAGGTGGCTGCAGGAACCACGCTGAAAACCCCTGGCCTTAAGGAATTCTCATCCCGGGGGCTTCAGGGTCAAGTCGCTGTAATTTTATGAAATGACCTGAACATTTTAGATGAGTCTTTTATGGTTTCATGTTGCTTTTCTCTTAGCATTTCTCTTCTATGTGTAATGTTTCTGGATCATTCTTTCTTAGTTTATGATTGGAACCACCTGGGTGTTTCAAAGTGCAGAACTGCTCCTCCCGTGGACCTGGTGATTCAGAATGGGGTTGCAAGACAGGGATCTGCCTGTTGAACAAGCACCCTGGGTTGCTAAGTCCAC
>NW_011898690.1:0-448 GCF_000151845.1 Pteropus vampyrus | reverse complement strand
GCTTGCTTTATTACGTTGTATTGTATTTATTTTAATGGGCGTGAGGGAGGGAGACCCTGCCATACGCATCGCATCGGCACTAGTATTTCTGAGGCGGGAGTAATCCTCCAGCCTCCTTCTCAGATGTCCCCAAACTCGTCCCCGCCCTTTCTCTTCAGACCCCACGCCGCCTCCCTTGGATGTTCCCATTTACCAAACTCCCACCCATTGCGCTGTCAATTTCCCGTTAGCTGGCAGCCCACCGTGCGCCAAGGACAGACCGATGAACGAACCAATGAGTGGTTCGAACTATGCATATGTTGATAAATAAGAGCGACTTTGCTCGTGTATGACATCACCGTCACACATGCAATGACGAAATCACGTATCGAGACAGTCTCTAAAAATAGTGCCTTGAACATGGTTGTCGAAATTTACTTTTAATGCTTTTTTTATTTAAAAAATGTTT
>NW_011898689.1:6809-8530 GCF_000151845.1 Pteropus vampyrus | reverse complement strand
TCACCAACCCTTGGGGCCACCAGTGGGAAGGGATTATTCTTTGTTCATCAGAGGTCCATAACAGACAGCCATGTGTGGCCGACACATGAAAGGGTCCCAAGCCAGGGAAGAAAAGTTAAACAGTATTTGAGACACCCAGAGTTTCTCTGCAATTTAACATAGAGTAGTCATTTTGACAACTACTTTCACAACTCATACTTCGAACGTTAGAATATAGATTACAAATTAAGACATCTAGGTTAAAATTAGAATTGTCCCATTAACTTTTTCTGGTTTCTCTGGGTCTTAATTTCCCCACTTACCACGTGGAGAATAAATGAGTGACTCTCATTTAAGGGTTCATTACATCGGGACTAATAGTTTCACTGTAATTAACAACACACTAGCAGGGTAATGTTGAAATCATGTGTGATGTATCCTAGGGTAAAAGGTACCAAGTTTTATTTCCTATGAACCAGATAACATAATCAATCAGATCATCAGTCTCTTAAAAAAGTTAAAAAACAAAAAACAAAAAAACTTAAAGGCAAATGGTAAGCAGAAGATCTGGGTTCAAATGCCATCTCCTGCTATTTTCTCACTGTTTGCATGCCATTGGAAAAGTCATTTAGCCTCTTTGGACCTTGGTTTCCTGACTTACGGTGGTGGGTTAAATGGTGTCCCCCTCAAAAACATGTCCTCCTCAGAATGTTACCTTATTCGGAAATAGAGTCTTTGCAGATATAATTAAGGATCTCAGGATGAGAGCCTTCTACCTTTAGGGTGAGTCCTAAATCCAATGACTAGTATCCTTATACAAAAGAGAGGAGAAGGAGATCATAGGCAGAGAGGGAAGAAGGCTAACGTTAGCTAACGTTAGCAAGCCAGGAGATGCTGCCGTGTGAAGACAGAGATAGAGATTGACTTATGCTATGACAAGATGTGGAATGCCAGAAGCCACCAGAAGCTGGAAGAAGCAAGGAAGGATTCGCCCTTAGAGCCTTTGGAGGGGGCATAACCCTGCTGACAACTTGATTTTGAAATTCTGGCCTCCAGAAATAGGAGAAAATAAATTTCTATTGTTTTACTTCACCAAGTTCGTGGCAATTTGTTACAGCAGGCCTAGGAAAACAATACACCTGTAAACCAGGGAAACAAATATTTGCCTTCTAGGGCTGTCCTGAGCACCCGATCAGATAGTACACAAAAGAGTGCTCTGTAAAGCTGCCCAGGGCCACTCAAACATAGAGGATGGCCTGCTGCTCTCTGAGCAGCTCTCCCTTGGGGCTGTGGGATTCTGTTAAAGGCTCAGAAAGCGAAGAAAGTGACTGGGGACACCTCTAGGCCAGATGACAAGCAGCTAGAGGAGCGATACTGGATGGGAAACGGTCCCATCAGCTCCTAGTCTGGGCAACTCCATCATTAGAGATGACTGGTTCTGTGTCATTAAATAGCAAAGGCCTTCGATGGGGCGTCACAACATCTAAGTGGGTATGTGTCCCCCATTCCCTATTTCCCAGAGGATGCCTGCAGGGGGCACAGGAGAGCGGGGGAAGTGGCCCCTCGGCTCTGAGGTTAGGTCCGGTATATCCCCTGATCTCTCTACGTCTGAGGGTGAGGATAGGACATTTTAGCTCCCTAAATTCTTTCATGAATAAATAGAATCACACTCAACACGGATAAGAATGAAATGAGACAAACTGCTGCTGATGGGACTATTACTGGTATAAACTATCTAAAGG
>NW_011898689.1:0-1654 GCF_000151845.1 Pteropus vampyrus | reverse complement strand
CTGATATCAGGAAAGGCACGAGGACTAACATTTGTTGAGTGTCTATTTTGTGCCAGGCGTAGCTGCCTTACATGCATTACCTCACTGCAATCACCTCAACAAGTCTAGGAAGTTGGTGCTAATAATCTCATTTTACAGATCAAGACAGTGAAGTAGAAAGAAGTAAAATTTTTGCTTAAGATGGCATGTCAAAGGTATAGTTAGGATTCTGATTCTAGGTTCATCTGTCTCCAAAGCCTATACTTTCCTCACTAAAATCCATGCTGAATTTTGGTTCTGAAAATATGGCTACAAAACCAGTAAGGGGCTTTTCAGCTCAGTCTTTCTATTCCAGAATTTTAAAGTGGTTTTTGCTCTTGGGCTGGGGGGTGCAGAGGTGGGATGGGGGGGAGTGACTCAACTAAAATCCCGTGCTTGTCTTAAAAGAGATCTCAGTGTTCTACAAATAAGCCAAATCTGAGGCTCTCAACTAAGGAGAACTCTGAAGTCTAAAACCTAGGGCTAAGAAGTCCTGTTTTCATTAATTAAAGAAGATGTTTCAAAACCATCAGCTTTATCATGACTGAATTTCAGATGCGAAACCCAATGTATACACAGACATTCACGGCTTGTCCTTTTGGGGTATTTTTGATCCTCCTTGAGGATCTGCATTTCCTCAGATAAGACTGATCTTCCTGGGCTGGCTGAGATGTCTGGAGGCCCCGCTCAGCAGGCCTGGGCCCCCGCCAGCCTCAGGAGTTTCAAAGGCCAAGGAGGGATGGGTGGGCAAAGTGGCTCCTACTGCCATTTGCTCCTCTAAGCCCCCAGGCCAGTAGCAGTGGGGAAGGAAAGGGAGGAACCCACCCTAGGCTGAAGGAGGGTCCTGATGTGCCTCTGGGTCTTGGAGTTCACTGGTTTGACACTAAGCTCATTTTGGTTTTCTTATTTTGGGAGTCATCTAACTACGTGGGCTTTAACATGGTGCTCCCGGCTCGGACAACTGGCACTTCCATTTGCAGTGTGTGGTCAGCAGTCCACCAATCTCTGCCATCAAAACCCATCAGCTCTCACTCCAAGGGGTAAACTTGAACCAGATTTTCAGCCGCAGGGGTCTTGGGATGAAGATCTGGGCCTGGCCTGACATTCTGACGTGGGATATATTATATAACAGGATCTCTACTTTCCAGGCGCTTACAATGAAACTGTTCAGCAAAGACTTGGCCTCGGGGCCTAAGAAGAGCAAGATGAGAAACAGCACTGTTTGGACAATGGGGGACACCCACTGGAGCTGGGGTGGTTAGAGACAGTTTCCAACAGGTGTGGAGGTCTGAGATGGGTGGAGGACATTCCACCGTTGGGGAAGTGGGGTGGTCTGAGCACAAACAGGAGGGTGGGGGATAGTCACATAGGGGCAGTGAGTCGAATGCACTGGAATAGGAGGTCTCTCGTGAAGAATAATACTTCAAGTTTCCCAGAATCACTGCATATTTTCACATAATTATTTCATTTTGATTGCGGGGTTTTGCACCCGAGGCAGGACAGATGCTGTCGACTCCATTTTATAGATGAGAAGACAGAGTAGCTGTGGGACCATCTGCGAAGGTGCTCAGTGAACAAACTAACACACTACGGAAACGTTGTGGTCGCCTGAGGTAGGTGCAGAAGTGGGATCTCC
>NW_011898688.1:3376-5448 GCF_000151845.1 Pteropus vampyrus | reverse complement strand
TATATTAATATTATTAACAGAGAAATGTAGTTCCTGAACAAATGCTAATTTAATAATATAACTTACATATACATTATCACAAAAAAAAATGTCATCATTACTCTTTCAAGGCCTGAACCATGCTAGCACTGAGGGTTTACAACAAAATTGGGAAATGTAGTTCCAGCTATTTTCTATTAATTATGATGGCTGCATTAGGAGTTTGTGTTTCATAGGTTAGGTTTCATCTCCACATTTCTGATAGGCACTAGCAGAGAAGAACCTCAGCATGGGGCCTGTTGAATTCTAATACTTGTTGCAATTTAGGAAACTAGGAATTCACTTCTAGGAAACTTACCTATGTTAGAGCATGAGATGAGGTTAGCTAGCAAGTGCATGGCCAAGTAACATTTCTTATTATCATTGAAAGAAGTAAAATTTACCTCCTTTGCATTTTTCTCTATTTTTTTGTCCACAAAAAGACATATGCTTCAATTTATATGTGCCTATCCTGATCATCCCCGCTGCGTGAAACTAAGTGAAGTGTAGTGATGTTTCCAGTTGAATTTGTGCTTACTTGCTCTTTATGTTAAGGTCTGCAGCAGCTTTAAAAGGCAATATACCAATAGCTAGAATTCTTAGTGCAAACATTTATGTCATTTCTAGTGAACCAAAGTTACTAAATTATTGAATGTTGATCTACAGTAGTCATTAAAGACCCCACATTTGGAGGATGGCCTCTTTTACCATGCAACTTTGGACTCACCCTGCTTCCCCAACCCTCACCTCACCTCTGAACTTTCTAGCAAGTAGTATTTAGCTTTGGACCTTGCTAAATAAACTTCTGCTGACTGTACATAATTTTATCCTACAGACTTTAGCACGCTCTTTCATAATACTACTCAGAGCATACGAATAAATGCAAAGGCCTGACCACTTTTTGAATTCCTTAAACAAACAGTCTAAAACAAACCGATGTCCTTTGGAACTCGCTGAGGAACAGGTCAATAGCCTTTACTCCACTTCAGAAACAAGAAAGAGCAAGTAGAAAAAAAAAAGGCATGTTTTAATGAGACTGATAAAGACTATTCTGCCAAAAGAAGGGTTGCATTCCAAAATTTAAAAAATGAAATAATATAGCCCAAAGGAGAAGTATATAATTTCAGAGGCCTCTAAAGGTCATCTAATAAAGTCTTCACAAAAAAGAAGGTAATGGCAACTTTTAATTCTTAGCTGCTTTCTGCAAATGAGAAGAGCTGAGGAAATAAACTGTTAACACTAAAACAGAGCAGAAACTCCTATTACAGCCAAGTTGTGGTGGTGGAGTGGTCTTCTCAGACAGTGTCTTCATTAGGGTTGTTAATGAATGTCCATCTGCACTCTATTTGTCTAGCAGTATTATCTGGAACTCACTGATATTAAGTATCTATCAAAAGCCTAATTGAGAGAGGAATTTTTAATGGGAATTTGTCATTCTTGTGGTCTTATCTGACTAGTCTAGATGCATCCCTGTATTAAGCCAGCTCTTTAGAAAGCTAAAGACATGGACCAGATCAAATTGGCCCCCCACTAAATTGTTTGACTCATAACTTGGCACAACACCATCATTTTATATTATGAGATACCATAACAAGCACCCTTATGAAATGCTTTTTATCTTAATGTAGCTAACTTTTAAAAAATCATTTGTTCTACTAGAAGAGACTTGAAATAGACAAAAACTTTCAACTTGTTTTTAAATGGCATTAGTATGTATGTTTGTACTAGAATAATTTTCACTTGCTCTAGTTACTAGAAAAATCATCAAAATGGATTCTAAAGAGTTAATCAAATAGCAAATACCTTCGGGAAGACCAAACCTCATTCATTCATTTACTCACTCAGTCATTCATCTATTCAAGAGGTTTTCTGAGCACTTTTTGTGTGTGCCACTAGCATGCCTTTCAGTAAAAAAAAAAATCTCTTCAAATCTTTTGCCCATTTTTAATTGTTTTTTTTATTATTATTATTGAATTTTGAGAGTTCTTCGTATATTCTGGATGTAAGTTCTTTATCAAATATGCATGTTTTCTTCTAGTCTATGGCTTTTTTTT
>NW_011898688.1:0-1251 GCF_000151845.1 Pteropus vampyrus | reverse complement strand
TATCCATTCGTCTATTGATGGACACTTAGGTTGCTTCCATATCTTGGCTATTGTAAATAATGCTGCAAAGAATATAGTGAATTATATATCTTTTCAAGTTAGTATTTTGGATTTTTTCGGATACTCAGAAGTGGAATTTCTGGATCATGTGGTGGTTACATTTTTAATGTTCTGAGGAACTTGTTTTCCATAGTAGATAGCCATTCTGACAGGTGTGAGATGATCTCTCATTGTGATTTTAATTTGCGTTTCCCCGAGGATTAGTTGAACATCTTTTCAATAGTCTATTAGCCATCTGTATGCCTTCTTTGGAGAAATATCTATACAGGTCCAATGCCCATTTTTTAATCGGAACATTTGTTTCTTTTTGGTGTTAAGTTGTATGAGTTTTTTTTTTTTAATATAAATTTTCGATATTAATCCCTTATCAGATGTATCATTGGTGTATATCTTCTCCCATTCTATAGGCTGTCTTTCTGATGGTTTCCTTTGCTGTGCAAAAACTCTCATTTTATGTAGTCCCATTTGCTTTTTCCTTTTGTTGCCCTTGCCTGAGGAGACATATACAAATAGATATTGCTAAGACTGATGTCCAAGAGTTTACTGCTTATGTTTTCTTCTAGGAGTTTTATGGTTTCAGGTTTTAAATTGGTCTTTAGTTCATTTTGAATTTATTTTTGTATATGGTGTAAGAAGGTGGTCCAAGTTCATTTTTTCTTTTTTGCATATATTTGTCCAATTTTCCCAATACTATTTATTGAAGACACTGCCTTTACCTTTATTGTATATTTTTGCCTCTTGTCATAGATTAAATAACAATATAGGCATGGATTTATTTTGGGGCTCTCTATTCTGTTCCATTGATCTATGTGTCTGTTTTTATGCCATACTGTCTTGATTATTGTAGCTTTGTAGTATAATTTGAAATCTGGGCGTGCCATACCTCCCACTTTGTTCTTTCTCAAGTTTTCTTTGGGTATTCTGTGTTTTTTTTTGTTTTTGTTTTTGTTTTGTTTTTGTGATTCTATATAAATTTTAGGATACATTGTTCTAGTTTTGAGAAGAATATCATTGGTATTGCTGTTTTCTTTTCTTGATTTATTACATCGATCAGGACTTCCAATGTGATGTTGAATGGGAGTATGATAACCAGCATCCATTCCTTGTTCCTGATATCAAGGGTAAAGCTTTTAGTCTTTCACTATTAAGTATGCTGATGATTGTAAGATTTTTTTGTAGATATCCTTTATC
>NW_011898687.1:3870-4233 GCF_000151845.1 Pteropus vampyrus | reverse complement strand
CTTCACCAATAAAAATATTGGTGATATTGATCAAAGTGGTGTTTCTCCCTCCAAACACCACCTCTTTGATCAAGGAGTTATAGCAGTTTTTAAGGCCTACTACCTGAGGATGACCTTTGCCAGCTACTATCCCTTCCGAAAGGATTACAACTCTATGACAGTATCAAGAACCGAGGAGAGAGGTTATACCATACAGCCTAAGTGTGTAGTAGGCTATACCATGCAGGTTCACACAATCATGAAATCACCTAATGATGCATTTCTCAGAACATATCCCTGTCGTTAAGTGACACGACTGTACTTTATTATAGCCCCCTGAACTAAGAATGCTAGTACAGAGAAATGTGCGTGCTGCAAATACCT
>NW_011898687.1:0-1000 GCF_000151845.1 Pteropus vampyrus | reverse complement strand
TTTTATATGTCAACAATATCTCAGTAAAGCTGTTTTTTAAAAAGAAAAATAGTGGTAAGAAAGTACTACTATGAACAATTATACAACAACAAATTAGATAACCTAGATGAAATGGGAAAATTCCTAGAAACACAAAACCTACCAAGACCAAATCACAAAGAATCTGAAATTCTGAATAGACCTATAATCTTTCTAAAAGATTGAAACAGTAATCAGAAAAACTTCCAGCAACAGAAAAGCCAGGATCAAATGACTTCACTGGCAAATTCTACCAAATATTTAAAGAATTAACACCGATGCTTCACAAGTGCTTCCAAAAAACTGAAGAGAAGGAAGAACTTTCTAACACATGCTATGAGGTAAGCACTATTCTAATACCTATGGAAGACAGACACTCGAAAAAGGAAAACTACAGTCCAATGTCCTTCACGATTATTGATGCTAAAATCCTCAAAAAATACTAGCAAATGCAATTCGATGGCATTTTTAAATGATTATACATCACAACCAAGTGGAGTTTATCCCCAGAATGAGAATGATTCAACGTTTGAAAATCAATCAATATAATATACCACATTAGTATAATGAAGAAGAAAACCACTTGCTCGCCTCAGTTGATGCGAAAAAGTATTTGACAAAATTCAATGCAATTTTATGATTTAAAAAAACAGTTAATGCCTAGGAATAGAAACAAACTACCTCAACATAATAAAGGTCTATAAGAAAATCCCACAGGTAACACTGTACTCAATGGTTAAAGCTTCTCCCCTAAGATCATGAACAAGACAAGGATGTCCGCTCTCACCACTTTTATTCTAGGCAGAATAATTAGGCAAGTAAAAGAAATAAAAGGCATCCAAATTGGAAAGGAAGAAATAAAATTATACCTGCTCACAAATGACATGATCTTATATATAGGGAACCCTTTAGAATCTACACAGGCTCAGTAAAGTTGTAGGATATAAAATCAACAAATAAAAATCACTTGTATTTCTATGCA
>NW_011898686.1:0-3959 GCF_000151845.1 Pteropus vampyrus | reverse complement strand
GACTGAGAAAGGGCTCCATCAGAGAACCGGGGAGAGCCACGGGGTTCTAAGGACACGCAGCCACACGCGTAGGAGGGCAGTGGCAGTGCCGGACATGCAAAGGTCACGTCTCGCAGGTTCCAGACCAATGTGTCATGTGGTGACACTAGATTTTCCTCTTCTGATTCCTTCAGGTAAAATTCGATCTATTTGAAATCTGTAACTTAAATTTGAAACCTGAACCCACCCGAACATCAGGGAGGGAGCCCTTTGCGTCTGCTGCCTGATAATGAGCCCCGAAGTGAAGAGATGAATTATGAGGCATTCATTCAATGAAATACCAGGCTATGAAAGAATACTGTACTGTAAGAATGAATTAGCGCCCTATGTAATAAGAGTCTCTTACTTGTTATGTGAGAAAAGCAACTGTAGAACAAACCCATTTACTCTGTAAGTAATAACTACAAGTATGTCTGTCAATGCGCATATAGAAAGATCAGGAAAAACACATTCTAGTCCCTTGGCAGGCAGGCATCATCCTGGAGGGCTGAGATTAGGCAGGACCCGCAGCTTCAAGTCATACCTTCTATGATGTAAAACATGCAAAGTGCCATAAAAGGGGTAAAACATGCAAAGTACCATAAAAGGGGTAAAGTTGAAAAACTAAAAGATTTCTTCTGTCTTGTGCCCTTTTCCCTGGGGGAATTGCAAAGCATGAATCCTCCTTTACATGTGTCTCCTCATCATCATGGCTGTTTCCTTCGGGAACCGCACCCCTCGGCTATGGAGTCGTAAGACAGGAGGACACCCTCATCTGTTCAGGACACAGGGAGTTAAATGTGGCCCCAGCAGCACCCTGGGCTTCGCAAAATGAAAGTATCACATCAAAGGCGTGTGTAAGACCACACACCAACCTTGGGACAGTCCAACGGAGTCAAGCTGTGTATAAGGAGGGCACAGAGAACCAACCATCCTAAGGCGACACAAGTCCTGTATTTTAAAGGATGGCTGGGGAATTGTGTTTTAAGAAACAGTCAAGGAAGGACTCACTGAAGAAGCTGGAGTTGGAGGTATAACTTAAATAGATGGGTGGCTAAGAGCTGCTGGCGGGGGGAGGGGTGTCCATGCTGGAGCATCCCATGGGTGCACACACTCCCTCCCTCCGCCCACGGCCCTTATTGTCCAGAAATGGCTCCAGGCATGCCAAGACCTCAACCTTCTCTGGCCCTAGGACAGCAGGGTGGCAGCTGGACTGCCAGAGCCTCCTGGGCCTGGCGTCTCCAGCCTTGAGCATCCTCTGTCATTGATCTCCATGTACCCATCGCAGATGACATTTTTCGTGTGTGCCATGATTGGAAAATGTGCTTCCCAAACACTGGAGTCTCTGGGAAAGGACTCGAAGAGATTCCGGGTGGCAGAGGTGCCAAGTAAGTTATCAGGATCCTTCCCTGCCTTCACTTAAGATTTTAAACATCCACCCTGCTATATCCTAATAGGGTGCCACAGTCATCATGCTGTCAAACTCTGAAAGCATATCGAAGACTCACAGAAGTCCCTTACAAACCACTTCACGTTCGCCAGCCTTTGATTCAAAGAAATCCGTCAGTAAGAGCCTCAGGAATGTACCCACCCATGAAATGCAATGTCTTCTCTTTCTTAATTTATAGTAATTTCTAGTTCTATGATTTAATCAGCATAATTGATGTTATGACACTCAAAAAATGCAATTATATGTATGTAAGTATGCCTTCCATGCAGACATATATTTGGGGACTGCCTGGTTTAAGGCCACGTTGTAAACACAGGGCTTGGATGAGAACTATAGAGTCAAACCACAGACGGCATTGTTTCATGGTGCATAGTTAATGCAAACCTATAAAAAGCCTTGCGACTGCTGGGGGTTGAAGAAATTCAGTTACCACAGGAGAAAACTAAAGAGTTAAAGAGAAACGACAGTGAATGGGAAGAGACTTTGCCAGCACATAAGGTTTCTCATCACACCACGTGGGGGAAAGCGTTTGGGCTTGATGCTTGCAAGGAAAGAAAATCACAGTTTGACACGGAAAAGCTTTCATTTTATAATCTGCTGAGCCATGTTGACATCTCGGGAGAAGGTTCATGTGGTGCAGCAACAAAGCAAAATCTTTTTTAAAAAGTGCACTTACGGTCACTAAATAGCCCCAGACGCCACGCTGAGAATCAGCAATAGGAAATGAATAGTGAGGGAACTTGCCCCACAGGATTAGAACCGATCCGCTTGAAAAACTCAGAACTCTCCACCTTTCCTGATCCACCTCAGCCCACTTCGTCCTTCACTACCCTCCAACCATCCTTCACTGAGAATAGAAAGGAGATGCCAAGAGAAAAAGAGCAGAACGTAGCAGACAAGGGATGGGAGACATCAGGCTTTTGAGGGTCCACCAACACACTCTTCAGCTCTAAACATCCCTGTTGGGGGCATGAACTTCTGGCAACTGAAAAACACATGAGGCGGACACAGGCTTACTGGCCACAGAAGGGAGAACCAGGCTGATCACCCCTATTTGCTGCAAGGTTTTCAGCTTTGGCTGCACACTGGAATTATGCAGGGAGCTTTTAAAATTCCTGGGGTACCCACCTCCGGAGCTTCCGGTGTCTGGTGTGGTCTACCTGGACACGGGGCTGTTTTTAAAACTCGTCACATGATCCCAACGTGCAGTCCTGGCTGTGAATCACTGACTTCAGCTTTACAAGTAGGAAGCAGAGAACAGCTAAGTGAGGACGAGCCCCAGAATGATGCAGTGATGACCAGCACAGGGCTTCTCAGAACTGAGTGTGCATGGGAAACGCCAGGAACCTTGTTACCATGCAGACTAGTTCAAGAGTTCTTGAGTGGAGCCTGAGCATCTGCATTTCCATCATGAAGGGGTAGAACAGGTTATAGCTGCCATCATCTGGGACCATCCTGGAGGAGTTCCACAGAAGTGAACGGCACAAACATATGGCTTCTGCCGTTTTAGATAACATGTAATCCTTTTCCTCTTCAGTAGTATTGCTGAGGACACTTTAATTTCATTGGATAACTCGGGAGCATCATGGTGGACAGCAATACCATTGGGATTACAGTGTGTGTGAAAAGTATCCCTTTTATTACACGGCTCCAGTGTGTACTGGGTTATTTTGCAGGGGGGCAGGGGCGCTGTCATGGGCTGAATCATGTCTTCTCAAAGTTCAAATGTTACAGTCCTAACTCCAGTACCTCAGAATGTGACTGCATTTAGAGATGGACTTTAAAGAGGTCCCTGGGTTAAAATGAGGCCGTTAGATGAGCTGCTGTCCTTATAAGAAATGAGGACACGGGCACACCCAGCGGGAAGACCATGTGATGGCACAGGGAGAAGCCGGCCGTCCCCAAGCCAAGGAGGGAGGCCTCTCAAGGGATCGAGCCTGCTGACTCCCTGACCTTGGACCTCCAGCCTCCGGAACTGTGAGAAAACCTGCTGTTTAAGCCCCCAGCTGGCCTGTGGTAGATCGGGCAGGCAGCCTGAGCAAACTGATGGGGGGCGGTCCTTATGTCTACTTTTGACAACCTACCTGACTCACATTTTCACCAGTAATTACCAGTGGACCTGCCATCCCTATTTCAAGCAGTCCGTCCTTCTCCTAAATGCCCCCTTTTAAATCCGTGGTTGGCAGGAAAGCGAGGTAAGCACAGCTGTCAGGCCGCAGGGGTCACGACACGGGCTGTGCAGTCGGACCGTCCGCCGTCGCACCGCCTGTCTGCCGCGCGCCTGCTCAGAGACCCCGCGTGAGAACTCGTACCGAGATGAGCTGGAACAGCGTCTGACGGAGCAAGCCTTCGCACTGGGGGACGCACGAATGAGGAAGGAACGTAGAATTTCTCATACCTGTGTTTGGCCACTTAAGACCTTTTGTGATACTTTCTGGTACATTCTTCATGCTATCTGTTTTGGGATTCAAGGCTCCCTCCCTTCCTCCCT
>NW_011898685.1:2805-5063 GCF_000151845.1 Pteropus vampyrus | reverse complement strand
GAGAGAGAGGAAGGGAGGGAGGAAAGGAGGAGGAAGCTAAGAAAGAAAGAACGTGCAAGAAAGAGCAAAAGTGGGGGAGGAGTTTTTTTTCAAAGTACAAAGTTGGCACCAAAAATATGAAATAGCCTTCCCTTCCTATGCCACACCAGCAACCTTTATATATATATATATAATGTCCTGGTTGAATCTCAGAACAAGGCCCAGAAATCACAGATTCTGAGTTTGAGACTCAGCGGGCAGGAGAAGATCCAAGGCCAGTCACTCCGCAGCCCATGCGAGGCCACTCCCCAGCTAAGAGCAAAGCCAGTGGGTCTCAGGGCCCACGCATCCCCTCTGCCCTTCCCTTGGCAGGCCACTTCCTGCATTTCTTCTCAGAAGGCCCTGCTGGGAATGACCAGAGCTCAGCCCACAGAAGGAGGGGCACATGGAAACTTCTGGAGAGTCTGGGGGCTGGACACAGGGAGAGTGGAGGTCCCTGCCAGAGACGAAAGGACACAAAATGTCATCTCCTGTATCCCCCGCCCCAGCCTAGAGTTGCCTCTGAGCTCTGCTATTGCTCTCTCTATCTATAGGGAGAAACAAGACTGAGTGAACCACCATAAAAATGTTACAGGATGCCCCCAAAGGTGGGGCTGGACTTTCTAAAAGCAAGTTTCTGTTAAAAGTCTCCAGCCACTTCTATTTCTAGCAGAGGAGACAGTGAGTCTCCCTGAGAAAAATCGCCTGAGTGATCCCTTTCAGGAAGTAGATGAAAGGCAAGTCGGCAACCATTGGGGGTGGGGATGGGGCCACCGCTGAGCTGAGACTCTTGGTACTGACAAAGACCATCGTCCCCCACTCCCCCTGCGATTGCTAGAGAGGGGTGGACAATTGCATCTGGGCCAAGAAGCCTTCCAGAAGAAAGGGATCTCGACTCCTTTACAGATTCGAGGCAATTGCAGGGTCTAGGAAGCACCTCTAATGCTGGAACACCTGACTCCTTCAGGGGGAGGATGGATGTAACCACAGACACGCAGGACTGCAGGGAAACAGGAGTCGTGTCACTGGGAGCTCAGGCCCTAGAGGAGGTGACAACCTCCACTTTAAGGGGTAAAGCAGAGCACAAGGAGCAGCCTGGGGGAGTGACGAGTCTCAGGGAAGAAGGAAAAGAGAGAGGCAGATTTACCATGATGGAATAAGGCTCAAAATTATATTGTATAAAATATTAAAGGGCCATGGTCTTATACTGACCACCAGCTGCTGAGGTGGCACAAATCACATGATGTCAGAGTCAGAGGCTTTAGCAGCTAGAATACGATTTTTCTCTATTACAAAGAAGCAAGTCCAAGAGCTGAAGGGACTGGCCAAGGTCATTGTCCAGTGGGTGCAGAGCTGGGAATGGCCCACGGCTTTCTAACTCCTCTTCTGTGCTCTTTCCAACACCCCGTCTTCCTGCAGCCCCCCCCTCCGCCCCCGCCGCTTCCGCGTTCTCCCGCCCAGAGCCAGCAGAGGAGGTTGAGGAAACAAAACTGTCAAGTTCTTTCTCCTGTAAAATGTTTTTGTCAGTTCTAATGCAGACTCATTGTTTTTAGGAAATCCTAAAGCGCCCCCTGCTGAAGAAACAGAGAAATATGGGTTTTGTTTGTTTTGTTTTGTTTTGTTTTGTCAAATAATTCAGCAACACCAATAATTTACACCTTGAAATTTGTTGGTTTCTTAGCGTTTCCAACTGCCATCACCTTCTGTTTGTTGGAAAATTCAAAGTTTTGATGCTATTTCCACCACTCAAAAACTGAAATCTCTAGTTGGAATACTCCGTCATAATTTAATTTAATTCTACAAATACTTTTTAACATTTAGTATGTGCCAAGCACTGTGCCAACTCTAGGTAAGCAAGACGGCTAGAAACTGAAGATACACACAGCATTCTGGTTTCATTCATGTCATCTAAACTGAAATTCAGAAAATAAAATGGCCATTAACCTAAACACAGTGTGATAAGTTTTTAATCTATTTTTTCATTCGGTTCTTTCCTTCTCATTTTTAAAAGTTACAGTTTCTAATTAATGTAGCCACCCGCCCCTCCTCCCCCCCATTACAACTGAAAAGCAAGGACACTTACATCTTTCTATCCCTTGTTCTCTCATGTGAACACACCTGGACTCCTCCAGGTTTCTCCCCACCGGCTTCACTCGGTTTCAAAGTTCGAGCAGTCTTTCTTAGCTTGCAGCTAAAATCTGGCTTTCTCTTCGAGAGGGACAACTTTCTAAGACAGTGAC
>NW_011898685.1:0-966 GCF_000151845.1 Pteropus vampyrus | reverse complement strand
AACTGTGTATTGATTTTCAGAAGGTTTTGCCAATTTTTTTTTTTTTTTTTGGCTAATTGTTGCCTGCTAGATAATGACTACTCTTGCCTGAGCCATAATTCAACTTAGGGAATCACATCAAACCTTTTTAACAACTTCCCCGTCAGGCTGATATTTGGTAAGTTACTCTGTCTTGTGCGTGTGTGTGTGTGTGTGTGTGTGTGTGTGACTCTGTCTTAATGAATAAATCTATCTTAGCATCAGCGATTCAGTTTTTAATGCTGAATCTTCTCTTGGCTTCTACTGAGCTAACAAAAATTCCACTAAAGAATTTCTTAGCTCTTATAATATTGTTTGCTATTCCTATTTATTCAATATTTTAATTATCAGCTTAGTCATAAAAATGTAATTGAAATGTCATACTAAAGAATTGGCTTACTTTTATCAACTTATGTTCATCTGAGTTTTGAAAACATCAATCCAGCCACAGTGAGAGAATTTAAATTTTATTATGTCTTTTACTTCTGTCATTAAACAAATGCATTTATACATAATTTATTTTAAAATTAATTTTTCTCTTGCAATTAATATTTTATTTTGATATATGTCTCCATTATTTTCCAATTTCTTAATATCTTCTGCTTCACTTATTTTCTGTAGTTAAATTGATAAGTTTAATGTTTTTATCATTCATTAAAATAAACTATCAGCTTAGTAACTAAAATATTTCTTTCTTGTAAAGTTAAATAAAGTTTTGAGAATACTGTTAGAATACTATTAAGCCAAACCTCTAAAAATTTTTTTCAAACATTTAAGCACTCCCATTTACAGTTTCTATGTAAGTAACTATGTGTAAGTGCTGATGTGGTTTCTAACCTGCTTTGCAACAGTGTCAATTCAGGTTATCATCTAAGATTATTAAACATTTTTAATAACCTCTCTGCTTATATTGTTAGGAAATCTAAGCACATTGTCTGTAGGTCCTTG
>NW_011898684.1:4019-4337 GCF_000151845.1 Pteropus vampyrus | reverse complement strand
ACTTACTGCAGTTTGTGAAAAATTACATTAATTTTTGAAATTCCAAATTAGGTGATAGTCTCCTTAGAAAAAAATAATGTAATGGAAGTGAAAACCCATTTGTTAAAAGAAAAGACCTAATGCATTGGCTGGCTGTCATAAAACATAACTGTGATACGTGGAAAAGAACTAAGAAGTCCAACTATAAGGCCAGCGTTTTTCTACCACACAAAAATGCTCGTCATCAGACCTTCCAGGGAGCATGCACAGAGCCTCCTGCCTCTCCTGTCAGCCTGGGCTGAAATTAGATGCCGAAGCTCAGACGAATTACTTAAAAAC
>NW_011898684.1:0-1439 GCF_000151845.1 Pteropus vampyrus | reverse complement strand
CTCCTCTCTGAAAAATAAATGTATCCCAACAAGCGGTCTTAAGTTCTGAAGGGTTACCTGCTGCCCTTCAGCTCCAGAAAGGGAAAGGTCACCCCTGGGCTTGAGGGCGTCTGGTCGACCGGACAGCCTGGAGAGGGCCCTGAGCTGGTGCTCGCATGCCCTCCAGTGGTCACTGGCCATAACTAGCGCTGAGAGTGGGGAGGGGAGACTTCATGGCAAAAACTGGCTGAGGCGAGGTTTTCTACAAATGCGGAGGGAGTCATGGGTTGCAGCATCTGATGTGCAATGCCGTGAGGCTGGTGGGACTTGGTGTTGCTTATGCAAATAGAAGCCTGCCATTGTGTTCAGAGGGTACAGCCTGGGGATTTTGCTTACCCTTGCACACCTCAGAGCTTTGGCCCTGAGGCGTGGGCACTGGAGGGCCTCGAGAAGTGTTTGCTGAGCGACTGAATAAATGAGAGCGTCGAGTTTCTAAGTAATAGATTCTGAGCGCACACCATACTCTTGATGCTTTTTAGAATGCGTGGATTCACTTTCTAAGGTATATTTGATTTACATTCCCCCCTTGGTCATCACTTAGTGAACTAAAAGAATTAGTCCTACTCTAACGTGTTTGAGGTAAGGAAATATGATCCAATGTTGAAGGGGGAGGTAATAAAAAGAACTTTGTGGTTAGAATAGAGGGTCTGGGCTGTAGTTCAGGAGCGAGGATGAAGAACGGAGGAAGGGCGCCCAGAGGGAAGTGGGGCTCAGAGAACGAGGCAGCTGAGTCGGTGGCTGCCGCTGTCCATTTGTTACAGCTTTAACACGCATGCACACGCACATGCACACACATGCACACGCACATTAACACACATGCACTCACGCATTAACATGCATGCACGCGCACATGCATACACACATGCACTCACGCATTAACATGCATGCACGCGCACATGCACTCACACATTAACACGCATACACACGCACATGCACTCACGCATGCACGCGCACATGCACTCACACATTAACGCGCATGCACATGCACATGCCCTCACATGCACTCACACACTAACACGCATGCACACGCACGTGCACTCACACATGCACTCGCACGTGCACACACACATGCACTCACGCATGCACTCGCACATGCATACACATATGCACACGCGCATGCACACACGCATGCACAGGCGCGGGAGGAGGGGTGAACGCTCTGCCTCTTACATCATCTCCTAGCCGTTCCTGTTTCCTCGCCATCCCTACTGAACTCTCCCAGCCCTCCCCCCACGCTGCTTCTTAGAACAGGCTCCGAACTAGTGTTAAAAAAAAAAAGAAGTTAGTGTTTCCTGGGAGCTGCCTTCCCTGCTTTCCAGAAGCCAGCAGAACTAGTCCTCAAACTCCCCTTTGAGGCCCACGGCATTTACCCCACACACATTCTGAAGTCACTCTGCATG
>NW_011898683.1:1372-2959 GCF_000151845.1 Pteropus vampyrus | reverse complement strand
CCTAACACTAATCCTAACTCTATACCCTAAGCCTAAGCCTAAAGTTAAAACTAACAGTAACCCTAACCCTAACCCTAACCCTATACACCCTAAGCCTAAAGTTAAAACTAACAGTAACCCTAACCCTAACCCTAACCGTAACTCTAACCCTAACCCTAACCCTAAGATCTAATAATAACCCTACCCTAACCCTAACCTTAACGTAACCCAAACCATAACTCTAACACGAATCCAAATCTAAACTCTGACTCTAACCCTAACCCTGACCCAAACCCTAAATTTTACACTAAAAATAACCATAACCTTAACTCCTGACCAGAACATAATCCTAAACCTAATTTAACTATATAACTAATTCTAACTCTAACCCAAATCCTAAATCTAACCTAAACCTTTTACGTAAATATAATACTACCCTGACCCAGATTCTAAACCTAAATCTAAAGCTACTCCTAACCAAATTCTAACACAAACACTTAATTTTTCACAAAGAATAACCCTAACCCTAACCGTAAACCTGAAGCTAATCATAAAATTAACAGTAAATTTAACCCTGACCCTAACTATAACCCTAAACCTAACCATAACACTGAACCCTAACCCTAACCCTTGACCTAACCTATCCATAATCCTAAACGTAACCCTATCCCTAACCCTAACCCTAAACTTAACGTAATCCTAAAACTAACCGTAACCATAATACTAAACCCTAATCTTAAACCTAATATAAACACTAACCCTAACCCTAAACCTTACCGTGACCCAAACCTATACCTAACCCTTACTATAAACCTAACGCTAACATTAACATAACCCTAGCCCTAACCCTATCCCTAACACTAATCCTAATTCTAAACTCTTACCTGAACCCTAACCCTAACCTTAACCCTAAACTAACTTAACCCCTATCTTAACACGAAATTAATCCTAACTCTAATCTTAAACCTAACACTAATCCTAACTCAAACCACTTACTCTAACCATAATCCTAACCCTGAACCTAAATTTTACAATAAAAATAACCCTAAACTTAACCCATGTCCCAGATCTAAACATAACCCTAATTTAACTCTAAAACTAACTCTAATCCTAACCCTAACCCTAACTCTAAGAGAAACCTCAAGGTAAACCTATCTCTAACCCTAAACCGTAAACTTAAACCTAATATAAACACTATATTAAATATCAAAGCTATATCTAAAGCTAATCCTAACCCGAATTCTAACCTTAACCCTAAATTTACACTAAGAATATCTCGAACCCTAAACCCATACACTAACGTTAATCCTAGGACTAATGCTAACCTTAACCCTAACAGTAATCCTAACCTTAACCCTAACACTAACCATAGCACAAACCGTAGATCTAACCCTAACCCTAACACTAACCTTAATGTATACCTAACCCTAACTTTAACCTTAACAATAATCCTAACTCTAAACTCTTACTCTAACTCTAAACCTAACCTTAATCCTAACTGTAATCCTAAACTTAACTCTAACCCTGAACCTAACACTAACCATTAGTCTAATCTACCCTAAAATTAACACTAAACCTAAACCAAATCCTAACACCAAACCTTACCCC
>NW_011898683.1:0-1322 GCF_000151845.1 Pteropus vampyrus | reverse complement strand
TAACTCTAACCCTGAACCTAACACTAACCATTAGTCTAATCTACCCTAAAATTAACACTAAACCTAAACCAAATCCTAACACCAAACCTTACCCCAACCCTAACCCTAACCTTAATGTAACCCTAGCCCTAAACCTAACCCTAACACTAATCCTAACTATAAACTCTTACCCTAACTCTAAACCTAAACTTAACACTAACAGTAACCCTAACCGTAACCCGAAAACTAACACTAACACTAATCCTAATTCGAAATTCTTACCCAAACCCTAACTCTAACCTGAACCCTAAACTAAACTTGACCCCATCCGTAACAGTAAACTAATCGTAACCATAATTCTAATGCAAACACTAATCCTAAAACTAACTTCTTGCCCTAAGCCTAACCCTAAACATAACTATAACTCTAATGCAAACCATAATGCTACACTAATCCAACCCTAATTATGATCCTACCCCTAAGCGTAACACATTAACCCTAAAACCTAAAACTAACCCTCATCCTACTCTTAACATAACCCTAACTCTAACACTAACCCTAACACTAATCCTAAATCGAAACTCTTACCCTAACACTAAGCCTAAAGTTAGAACTAACAGCAACCCTTATGTTAACCCTAACCCTAAGCGTACCCCTAAGACCTAATCCTAGCCCGAAACCTAACCTTAACGTAACCCTAATACTAAATGTAACAATAACACTAATCCTAACCCTAAACTCTTACTCTAACCCTAACCTTAACCTTAATCCTAAATATTACACTAACAATAACCGTAATATTAACAATGGACACCAAACATAACACTAACCCTGATTTAACTCTAAAACTGACTCTAACCATAACCCGAACCCTAATTCTAGCACAAACCTATACTAAACCCTAACAGTAACCCTAACTGAGATCCTAACAATAAATCTAAAGCTAATCCTAACCCGAATTCTAATCCTAACCCTAAATTTTACACTAAGAATAACCCTAAACATAAGCCTAAACCTAACCCTAACCCTAAACCCTAAGCTTAATTTAAACCTAACCCAAACCCTAACCCTATCCCTAACCCTAATCCTAACCATAACTCTAATCCTAACACTTACCCTAACCCTAACCTAACCTTAATGTAACCCTAACCCTAACCCTAACCCTAACTATAACCCTAACACTAATCCTCCCGTTAAACTCTTACCATAACCTTAACCCAAACCTTAACCATAACCTAAACTTAACCTTGATCTTTATGTAAATTAATCCTAACCAAAATCCTAACCCTAACACTTATCCTAAATCTAACCTCATACCCTAAACCTAAGCATAACGTAACTGT
>NW_011898682.1:1262-1718 GCF_000151845.1 Pteropus vampyrus | reverse complement strand
GTTCCCTTGAGTGCTCCCTTCATGTTTCCATTAATTAATTATAATTAATATTATGCATGTAATTAGAATGTTTCTGATTGGACGGAACTATGAATGGTTTTTCAGGGTTCCAGAAATTCTCCCGCCTAACATCTAAAGGAATGGGTTAAATGTTTCCAGCATTTTGAATATGTATCGTGAATATATTTAAAATTTTTATCATATTTTTTTTCTCTCTCCTTTCTCCCTTCCTGATATTTTTGTGACTTGAAAGCTGTTTTGCAAAAGATACTCTCGGAAGTAATTCACGCTCTTGAGATTGGACGGAGTGGCGTTTAGTCACTGTATTTGAAACACCTAGTAATGGGTCTATACAGGGCAACTTTGCCATGGATGTGAGGAACTGGTCTTTGGAGCGCTTGGATAGTATTTAGAAATACTCCATATAACTGTGAGCAGCCAAAGAAATGAAATAAA
>NW_011898682.1:0-527 GCF_000151845.1 Pteropus vampyrus | reverse complement strand
TTAAATGTTTCCAGCATTTTGAATATGTATCGTGAATATATTTAAAATTTTTATCATATTTTTTTCTCTCTCCTTTCTCCCTTCCTGATATTTTTGTGACTTGAAAGCTGTTTTGCAAAAGATACCCTCGGAAGTAATTCACGCTCTTGAGATTGGACGGAGTGGCGTTTAGTCACTGTATTTGAAACACCTAGTAATGGGTCTATACAGGGCAGCTTTGCCATGGATGTGAGGAACTGGTCTTTGGAGCGCTTGGATAGTATTTAGAAATACTCCATATAACTGTGAGCAGCCAAAGAAATGAAATAAAATGCTTAGTACAGCGGGTAGAAAGGCTTTTGGGGCATATTATTTCTTGAAGCTGATGGGAATATTTTTGAAAAAATTTTTTTTACTTCCTTAATTACCGTTTGCAACATTTATCAGGAAACTGGATATATTTGATATGCGACTCACAGTTTCTATAGTCTTAGCTTTTACTAAATGTTTTTATTGCACCAGTTCTTTAATTTAAAAGTAGGAGTTTT
>NW_011898681.1:2191-3248 GCF_000151845.1 Pteropus vampyrus | reverse complement strand
GCACAGAAAACAAGACCAAATATGCCTGAGGTTTAGTCCCAATGACTATCAAGACCAACCAAGCGGCAGGACCTAAAATAAAGCTGGAGTTTGATT
Source organism: Pteropus vampyrus (assembly GCF_000151845.1). NCBI lineage: Eukaryota > Metazoa > Chordata > Mammalia > Chiroptera > Pteropodidae > Pteropus > Pteropus vampyrus. The sequence goes on along the minus strand of NW_011898681.1, from coordinate 3,152 downwards.
CAGTATAAACATTAATGGCTCTGGCAGCCTCGAATCAGACTTAGAAGAAAATAACATTAAGTGAGCGGCAGCCATATGCCAAACTCTTCCAGTTTCTCTTCACTTGATTCTTTAAAAAACCCTAAGAGATCGTACAGTCACGTTTCAGGATTAAAAAAAAAAAAAACGGTACCGGGACATTAGATTATGTGCTTAATTCCATAAGCAAGAGAGGAAGGGAGTAGGTTTCAAACCTCTCGGCCTCTGTACCCAGCAGCCGCCAGCTGTGTCATTTGTGCCCGCGGGGACAGTGGAAAGGGGACACACGGTAGACGGCTGGTGAACACCCCGCTCCACAACCGAAGGTAAGATTGAGTTCCCTGGCCCGACTTTGGAGAGTAAGATGGAGGGACATTGGCTCCCCACGCGTCGTGTTTTGCTAAGGGAGGTGTCTCCGCTCCTGGGAGAGAAGCGTGTGGGGAAGAGCCCGCCTCCCTCCACCCACCGTTTGCCTTTCCCACGGCTGGCCCGGCCTTCGTGTCCTGGCTGAGTTCGGTGGGTCACTCCTTTGTGGCGCCTCTCTGCGAGACAGACATCGTCCTCCGCTCTACTCCGAACTCTCAGGCGGGGGTCTCCCCTGGGAGAGGGGATGGCGGACGTCCAGCCCCACTGCCAACCGTCCAAGTCACGGGCATTAGGAGGCATTAGCGGGCTCTCCGCGGTTACACCTGTAAGCCTTAGTCTTTGATCAGCTTTATCAGTAATAAAGCTGACATTTTAATCTTCTTTGTCTCTCTCTCTCAGTCGGCTCCAAACTAAGAGAAGAAAATCATTTTTTATTTCTCGGCCACTAAAACCCTCAAAATTAAGCAGGGCAAAGTCCAGGAGATGGCGGACGTCCAGCCCCACTGCCAACCGTCCAAGTCACGGGCATTAGGAGGCATTAGCGGGCTCTCCGCGGTTACACCTGTAAGCCTTAGTC
>NW_011898681.1:0-493 GCF_000151845.1 Pteropus vampyrus | reverse complement strand
TTACTCATTGAAGTGACACGATCTTACTTCAGTTTTAGAAATGTATTCTTCTGTGAGAGGGGAAGTAGAGGCAAGACTAGTCAGGAGGCTCCTGCAGTGGTCCAGACGAGAGAGTGTGATGTACGTCAGGGATCCTGGGTGCATTTCAGGGGCAGAGCTAGATTCCCCAAGGTTTACTGATAGATCGAACGTGCGTATGAGGGAAAGGAAGAACTTGAAGGCTACTCCAAGGGTTTTGGCCTGAGCAGCCGGTAAATCCATTTCAGTTACTAGTGTCACATTAAACTTAGAGGCACACGATATCGTTATCATTTTACTCACAGGTTTGGTGGGTCCAGCAGGGAGCCCTTGTCTGTTCCACGATATCTGGATCCTCAGTTGGAAAGATTCAAAGCCTCGAGTCGACTCACTTGTGGGGAGCTGGAATGACCTGCAGTGTCTTCACTGACATGCTAGCAGTTGATGCTAGCTTTTGGTTAGGGCCTCAGCTTTG
>NW_011898680.1:3746-5462 GCF_000151845.1 Pteropus vampyrus | reverse complement strand
TGAGGGTGCACAGGAACTCTCTACTCTGTGCAACTTTCCTGTAAATCTAAAATGATTCCAAAGTAAAAACCTTATTTTTCAAAAAGGAATTTGGCCCACGGGAGGAATGGAAAGAAGGCTCTCCTAGCTGGAGGAAGAGGAAGGCTGAGGTGTGGCTGGAGATGCGGCAGAAACCAGCTGTGCGGGGGGGCCTTGTTGTCTGAGATAAGGATTCTGGTCTTTATCTTAAGAGCAGAGGGAAGTCCTAGAAGCTTTAGGAGGGGCAATACCAGTATGGCCATTTGCATTTGAAGAAATCTGGGTTCTATCTTGAGAATGCCTCAGGAGGGAGATGAGCGAGGGCACAGAAAAACAGTTAGCTGTTCACCTTTGTGTTCCGGGTGAGAAAAGGGCGGGGCAGTGGAGATCGACGAAGTGGAGAGTTCAGGGTATATTTAGTAGGCAGAACACGTGGGGCGTGGTCACTGACTATCTGGGGAGTAGAGAAATGGGGGATATCAAGAGTGGTGCCCAGGAGTGCGTCTTGGACGGATGGTGGGGGGCAGGACCATTTGTGGAGCTAAGGCGACCCGTAGAAGGAACGTCTGAATCTGTAGAAAGAGCCCGTAGTGAGAAGCTGCCTTCTTTATAAAACACCGATCCAGGTGTCCTCTGAGCCGTCTTCTATGCCACCTGTGTTGTGTTACCTACGCGCATCACCCGAACATATTGCTTATGTTACTGTCACCTGAGCATGTCATTAGTGTAGCAATTACCTAGACATGTCGCCTGTGTTGCTATCACATAAACACATCTGCATATATCACCTATGTGGCGGCTACCTGAACAGTTCCACGTGTGTGTCAACCATGTCCTTATTATCTTATTACATCACCTGGGGAGCTGCAAGCTACACACGTCCCCTGAGACTGTCTCTTCACAGAGCTGTCATCTGAGCACGCCACCTGCACACCTGTCGCCTACAGAAGTCACCTAAGCAGGTAGCCTCTCTAACTGATACCTAGGAGTGTCACCTAAACATGTCACTCGAGGTTACTGTCACTCAGCAACAGTGCCCAGTCAAGAGGCTATTTTTCAGTCTAGCTGCGTTACAAAGAAAGTAGTTCCCTACAGTTTCCACCATCACTGTGCTCATCTCAGAGCCTCGAGGAGAGGGAGGCAGCATCTTCCCGCAAAGTTTCCCTGATGAAAAGCTCCCTGCTCTTTAAGTCTTTCCTGACAGTCGGGTAGACCAGATGTCGACCTCTGGTATTCTATGTAAATGAAGGTATTTGTTTATGATAATGTGTGCTGAGTGGTAGGAGACAAAGCCAGTCCCTTAGAAGGGCTGGCTCTGCTCAAAGAGATGACAGCTAAGGAAGTAGATGAGGGTCCAGGTGTGGGGGTGGGAGGAAGGGAAGGGAAGTGGGGGACAATGAGTCACAAGGACATGGAAGCTGGGAGACAAAGAGAGGGGGGACAGCTAAAATGAGAGAAGAAAGGGGTAAATCTGAGGTTAGATTGCTCAGCAGAAACAGATAGGGGAGAGAGGCTTAGCTGAGCAGAGTGGAAAATGTGTCCACAACGGGTGGAAATGAAGAACTGAACTGAAGGATGCTCCCTTCTCAAGGTGGCAGGTCTCAGAGAGAGCTGGCCTGACTCACGCAAAGTTACATAACATACCAACAGCAGGGGCAGGATTTGAACTTGGCCCCCTCTGACACCACGTCAGGGCTC
>NW_011898680.1:0-356 GCF_000151845.1 Pteropus vampyrus | reverse complement strand
TTCGGCGCTGACATCCTTGACAGGCAGCCTCTCGGATTCTGCCGGCAGAACTCTCGGGACTTGGCATCGACTCTAGGCTCCAGTGTTCTCTGATTTTCTTAGCAAATGATATTTATCAGGGAAAAAAAGCTTACGGTACAAGGGCAATCAATGAAAGCATAAAGGCCCTATTGAAAGCCGTTGCTTCTGGGGAAATTGAAAACCTCCAAAAGCCAGACCTCCCCCAAGGGACATTGATTCCCACAGTGGCAGTATATGGTATATGGTGTGTTTTGGTTTCCTGGGGAACGGGCCATGGCGGGGAGGTGACGGTGCCAGGAAACGCCTCTTCCAGTGGCCCGCTCACTGATCGGCCC
>NW_011898679.1:3328-5283 GCF_000151845.1 Pteropus vampyrus | reverse complement strand
TAACTTTTGAACGGTTTCTCAATAATACTAAGTAGAAAGCGACTTAAAGAGTATGAGGCTCTTTGATATACCCATCTCATGTAGTCCATTGTGGCTTTGTTGCGAGATATAATTCTCAAAAGTGATAAAATTTTTTCAAAAGTGGCATTGAAAAGAAAGCCCAATGGGTGATTCAAATGTAACTTCTAAATAAAGAATGCCTCTTAACCAGAAAAGAGAGTGTTTAGAATGAATTATAAAGCAGTGCACTGACACAAGAATCTATGATCTGAAAGTCCACCAAAAACTCTATACCAAAATAAAAATAAGGTATTTAGAAGTAATTTGTCCCAATTATTGTTCAGCAAGTGAGAGAGAACAGAAGGAATAGTTGGCAAAGTAGGAAATTTGAAGTCTGAGGTTATGCATAAAGAATGTGTAAGGGCCGATAGTAGAAATCTCAAATCAAGGATTTGGGAATGTTTACTCAGTTCCGTTGCAGAGAAGTCCGGGCTGTCACTCCCTATGCCATGCTCAGAGTAGGCACTGCTGATCTGCTCAGCAATCTTCACTGAGCCTCCATTCCCCATGCCTTGTTCTTGGCAGACAGCAGTAATCCGTTTTGGCAGTCTTTCTTCCTGAGTCCAGATAGGGTCTCAGAAACTTTCTCAATACGCTGAGTTTTCACCTCACGTGCCAATACCATTTGCCAGCCCTAGTCTCTTGTGTGATCTCTTGAAAAATTACTAACATTAAAAGGCCTCCTGAATGAACTTTTTATTAACTGAATCCTGACATAGTGATGTGTAAAAATTGTTAAACAGTTCCTTTGTTGTTATTGAGTAGTTCATGAGCAGGAAAAATAATTGGAAATCCAACTGACCCCAGTGCCCCAATCTACTCTTATTTTCTTGTGGCCTATATTTTACCTTACCAATAGAAATAGGCCCATGTGACTTCAGGTCTTCAAGGCCCAGAACATCCTCTTGTTATAGTTAAACTTCTGTAACAAAGAGAGTAAAAAAAAAAATACAGTGGCTTTTTTAAGTCTTCAGGTTGGCAGGGTACCGTATTCTGGGACCCAGGTTCCTTTCATCACCTTGCCTGGCCTTTCCTTGAGGAGGTCAAAGCTAAGTGACTGTGATGTGAGGGGCTCTGGCTGGCAGTAGTGGGGAGAGTGCTTGGAGGAGGCACAGCCACTGCCCAAGGCCCTGAGGTGATGGCCCTCTTCCTTCTGCTCATAGTTAATTGGCGAGGCAAGCACACCACCAAACTGCAAGGGAGGCTGGGACAGGCCATCTAGCAGGAAGCCGCATGCTTGGGAGAAGAAGAGGAAGGGTTTTCGTGGCCTTAGCCACTACATTGAGACATCTAGTTGTAAGTCTCGGTCTTGTCCTTTGTTGGTTTGAGCCCCTAGAGAGAGGAGTCCTGAACAGGGGGAGAGAAGCCAGCCTGGACCCCTTCACCCTATCCAGGGACTCTGGGGCATTGTAACCAAAGTCCACAGTCCATTCTCTGCTGTGCGGATAGACAGATTGTTGCATCCCCGGAAATGTTACTCCCATTCTGGGCAGTTGATGTGGCCTCAGTAATGAGTGCCATCTAGGTTAGGTTTTGATGGTGAAACTGAGGGAAGTGGTAAACTGCTTCCTTTTGGTTCAGGGCTTCTTGTTTAGACATCTGAAGCCTACAATCCGGCCATGGTTTGTTGAAGCCGGGAAAGAAGGCAGGATGGAGAGAAACTGCAAAGCCCACCTGGGCCATCTGGGAGCACTGGGTCTACCACCTGGGTTCTGGCCCTAGGCTATCTGAGCTCTGCACTGTGGGGTCACCTGCAGGGCAGCCCTTCACAGGATGTTGCTGCTGTCAGCTCACTCAGGCAATCAAGGCTGACAGGAAACCCCAGCACAGACCTGCAGGTCACCACCTTTACGGGCTAAGCTTTCACTTTTCCCTCCTGCCTTTGTCCTTTTTTT
>NW_011898679.1:0-308 GCF_000151845.1 Pteropus vampyrus | reverse complement strand
CCCTACCTGGACCACTCCCATTATCCTGATTAGCCATAAGCACACACAAACTTACCTATTTTTTTTCTTTTTTACTCCCACTGCTCTCCTTTCTTTAGCTCGAATAAAGGAAACTGGCATGGAAAATTGCGTGGCCTGGAATTTCTTATGATCAGTCGGTTGCACTTCAAAGACAACCTCATAATAGGACATCTAATCCAAAAATGCAGTCATGGTCAAGGACTGCCCACTGGAGAAATGTATGGTCTGGTGGGATGAATCCTTGGATATCCGAGTACTGTGCAGGGTCCAGCGTTTCATGCCGATTG
>NW_011898678.1:1753-6755 GCF_000151845.1 Pteropus vampyrus | reverse complement strand
CCACACTTCAAAGAGCACTGGTCTCAAACAAACACGACTTTGCCCACAGCATGGTCATGACTCAAGCTTGTCATCCTCCTGGTGAACGAACTCAGGAATGCGCCTTACACAAAGGGGCCCTCCCATCGGAATGACAACTAACCCTTGAATTAAATATCATTTTCATATTACATATAAAAAATTCCAGGTTTTTTGGTTGGGAAAGTTATAGATGGAAAAAGGGTGAACGCTTGTTAAACCCGGCTGCAGGTCCGAAATGTTCTTCACAAAATGGTAAAAGGAATTTTCGAAATTGCTTTCATGTTATTCTAAAGCCTAAACCTCCCTCGCTTCGAAGATCTCGCCTTATTTCAGGATCCATTCTGGAATCAGGAAGACGGAGCGTGGAGACATTCAGCGTCAGAGTCAGAAACATGGTCTCAGAAATGCCCGCTCGGGGACGCCGCGGGGCTCCAAGGGCTGGCCCCGCTGTCACCGGACATGCCAGACACGCGGTTCTGAGCGCCAGCCCCCGCCACGCCCTGCCCAGCACGCCCGGCCGTTCACGCAGACGCGTGCAAGAGCGGGCTGTTTCTGGGCTCCGTGTAACGGGGTCACCTGTTTAACAGGTCAGCATGTGTCCCTCATGTGACAGATCTTCCGAGAATAAGAGCACTCCGGGCAGCGTCCTGCGGTGGTCCTGACCACAGACTGGAGCTCAGCCGTGTGCTCCTGAGCGTGGCAGAAGCCCATACCGAGATTTCCAGATTTTTCCGCCGTCCCAGGAGCCAGCTCACTCTCTTAGTGACACGGGCCTCATGGCCAAGTGATGACTCCCAATCATACGAACTATCACAGTTCACAGCAGGGCTGCAGGTGGGACTTAGTGGCCCCCGGTGACGACTGCACGCAGCCAAGGGGACAGCATGCCGTACCCTAACGGTCCCTGGGGGTGCACGTGCCTCCAGCTGCACACAATCAGAATGCCCCGCGTGCCCGTCTAACGAGAAGTCTGGCCTCGAAAACGCCTTTCACAGATGTGGACGGCGTTTGCGGTGTCTCATTCACCGTCTTATTTTTATAGCCGGTTGTGATCTTTCAACGTGTGACAAAACGTACCCGCGGCCTCATAAGCAATGCACCTACGAGCTCTGCCTCCCGGCGGGGGGCGGGGGTGGGGGGACAGAAAGCTAGACTAGCTGAAGCATTTCTGCACGACACACCCGTGATGGCTTTTGCATCGTAGTTAATGGAAAACGCACTTTCTAGGAAAATGAATCGCACAGCTCACGTATAGAAAACGAAAAATAAGCACAGCAAATAGAATACAATTTCTATCTTCGAGCAGGGTATGCAGGCTTTAAACAGAGACAGGTGGGCGCTCGGTCCCCTTTTAATGAATCCGCTTCCGAGGACAACGTGGAGAAAGCCCTGTCACTCGCATAGAGGTGACTGAAGAGCTCGCCTGGCATAGAGCGAGCAGAGAACCAGCCAAACCAGCTCAGAGACCTTGTTTTCCTGGGGGGCAGGAGTGACTCGACTTGGCCCATCTGGGACAGCCGGCTAAACTGACCACCCTGGACTTAACCCTCATAAACTCTTATTCTCTCGCCCAGGGGACTGTTTCCCTGCCTGCACATGTTAGTCACCCAGGAGTCTTTATAAACACTCTGCCCAGGCCGGACCCAAAGCCCGATGCGCCTGAGCTGGATGTGGCGCAGTGGGGGCAGGGGCTGCCATTGGGCCTCTCCTGTGTGACCAGAGGCGGGAACAGCCAGCTTGCTCCAGCAGGCCCTCTAGTGGCGGTCGTGGTGTTGGTGCCGAAGGCGCACCCCGCCCTTGAGTTTGAACCCATGGCCTGGGCTTCGGACTTTGACAGGACCCCCAGGTGGTTCGGATATGCAGGCACGCGGGAGCCCCTGGGCCAAGCCAGCAAGGTCCGCCCACCTCCTTTGCAGCGACGGGTGTAGATGGGAGCAGGGGACTCGACGGTGGCCATGGCGCAGAGGACCGTCTGCGGGGCCTCCTGCTGCTGAGGCCGGGCGCGCATGGCGGTGGGTGAGCACGGGCGGAGCTGGCCGAGGACCCCGACGGTGCAGGCCCGGGCGGCCCCTGCACTGACCAGCCACGGGACGGCCCTCTCCTGTCCCGTGGCTGGTGTGCCGTCGCTGAGGCCCCGTTGGGTCAGGCTCTCCGTTACCTGGGCATGAAAGCGTTCTAGTGTCTGTGTCTTCCCAGCCATCACGGAGCCCAGCGGCCCTAATCTGGTGGCAGAGACTAGAGACTACTTCTAGCTCAGGGTGACGCATGACATGATAACAGGGAATCGGAAGCTCAAGTCGGTGGCCGCTATGAAAAACGAGATGCGCACACCGTGTAGGAAGCCGCACTCCGAAAGCGAGTGAGTGTCCTCGGGGACAGCGACGTCCCTTGTACACGTGGAGGGAGTTCAAAAGGAACTCGGGACACCTCCGCTGGTGAGAACCCCGAGAACGACGTGAGGTCTGTGCATCGCAGAGGATGCTCTTCGTAATCCCGGGAGAGACCGTTGCTACTTAAATCATCTAAGGGGAACTCTCTGCGTAATAACCGATTGTTGAGATTTTTCCTTTTCTCGAAAATCTTACAAAAGAACACTAATCATACGAACAGGAAAATTTTATAAGGAAAAAAGGATGCTCACCATCTTAAAAAATTATAACTCAAACTTCGAAATATAAATGCAAGTTATAATGAAAATATAAGGTACGGGAAAGAAATAGAAAAAAATAAATATAATAAAAAATATCGAGGATATAAGGGCAAGATTAAAACACACACACGGACACATGGACACACACACATCACGTCCAAGGCAAAAATGTTGAGTTTCAAATAATAACCCAAACGGAGGCAGATTGCAAAGGCGCTGTCAGCTGGGAGAGCACAGGTGGCCACGCCACCCCTCTCGTCAAACGCTCCCGCATTGTTGTTGGTTGTATCCTAAAAACCAGCTAATGAAAATCATAGTAAGTCTTATAAGTTTAAGACAGCGCCCCCTTTTTTTTGCATGTTGCAGGGAGCTCCATTTACCAATGAAATTTTCCTGAAAAATGTACAGTCTCAGACGCAGCGACCCGCCTGCCAAGACAGGCGCAGGAAGGGAAATATTAATCGCATCCTCTAAGGAGGTCCTTCGCTGTACTTGACCTAGTACTTTCGGCTTACAATCCAGTTTAGCTGTCCCAAGCCCAGGGACAAGGGAGCCGACAGCCCTCGAGGCAGCCCCCACGCCCGGCGGCGGTGCAGCCGGGGCAAGTTCACCGGCAGAGGCTCCACGTGCCGAGCAAGACGCTGTGTTGAGAACTGTGGGAGACACGAGGTGGAAGACGGGGTTCCCATCGCCGGGAAAAGCCCGAGTGACTTGCGAAGCGAAGACGAGGCAGGTAGAGCCGACCAGGTGCTCGCCCACCGTCGGCCTGAGCTCCGGTGGCACGCAGGGCCCGGGGTGCACTGCGAACACCCCCGGCGAGGCGGGCATCGTGCAGGGACCCCGATGGAATCACAGATTTCAATTTTGAACCACTCCTTTGCATGCCGAAATGGTCCCGTTTAATTGCTTTAATTCGGGACATTGGTTCCTCGGTTTAGATACACAAGTCCCCGCAGAGCCAGCTAACAGAGCCAGGACAGCCTTAGAAGTTCGTTCTCTCCTTAGGACTGCAGGGGCAGTGGCTTTTCTGCCAGCAGCCAGATATCCCCTAAGTCAAAGCGACGTAAATGACGCACGTGGCAGCAGAGTCCGTTGCCACGATCCCTGTTTCGCACACCGAGGACTAAGCCACCGCGAGGCCCAGGTGCCCGGAGTTTCTGAGTGCATGTGTCCCTCGCCTAGGACACTGTCTGCAAAGCCCCCCGTCCAGACAGGATGGAGGAACCTACAGGGTCACGAGGGGGAGGATGGGAGGTCCTGGGGCTCGGGCCGGGGACTGCATGAAAAGGGACAGAAAAGAGACAGACGCGCGGCGGCCACAGCTCGGTGGCAGGACAGATGTCGGGGAACCACCCACGTCCTGCCAGCGGAGAAAGAGCAACAGAATCCAGCACTTAAAATATCCAAACTCCAGCCAGCGCGTCGCACGTTGGCGATTAACTGTCCCTCACGTCAGACTCTGTCGTAGCTGGGGCGTCATTTCTTTGGCAGTGACTTGGCACCCTGCTTGCCCGTCTGAAAACACGTGTCAGTTTAGTTCCTTTACTTCCGTCTCTCTGCAAAGCCGATATACATGACAGATCTCCGGCTGTCAGGCACATCGCACTCCAGCAAAATGCCACTTTAACCTCTCCTGGCACAGCGGACCAAGGACCTCCACCCACGCGATAGAAGAGGCAGCTGAACCAGCAAAACACGTACATGAGAAAGGTGTCCGCCCCGCACACACAGTGTGACGTATACGACAATGACAAAGGTTTGCGTTAAACGGAATGAACTCTAATTAAGGGTAACGCACGCTGCACTCGTCCTGGGACCCAGCCGGCATCTGGCACGGACACTCCACGACATCGTGACCTGGGACAAGTCCAGGGCTGCTGGCTCCAGGGCTGGGTGGCCTGGTGCTCCGGGAGCCGCAAGGGCCAGCCCAAAGCTTACAGAGGGTCTCGAACAGGTCCCTTCTGCTGAAGCAGAACGTACTTTGCATGGAGGCGTCTCGGACCCTGGTTTTCCACAGCAACAAGCACCGGTCCTGGGATGAGTGTTCCGTGTCACTCACGCCTGCCTCGCTCAGCCACTGACCCCGGGCTCAGGGCTCAGACCTGGTTTCCAGTCCCCAAGGCCCCTTGCCACCGCCCCCACCACCCAACCTCCAGATCACCAGATCTCACACCAGCCACCTCTCCTGTGTGTCATGCACAATCCAGCATCGAGGCCACGAGCAGTCAGCACCGTCACAATCACCGTAAGCCGGAGTTTTATGAAAGAAAAGAAAAATAAGAAAGAAACCCATCTGTCTGATATCTATTTATACTTCAAAGACCTAACATT
>NW_011898678.1:0-312 GCF_000151845.1 Pteropus vampyrus | reverse complement strand
CTCCAGCAACGAAGAGACCTGATCTCCAGTCTTCGTGCCCCCATTACCAGGCATAGGGCTCTGGACAAGCCACTGGCCCCTCTGAGCCCCTCCGCCGTCGCTGGTAACATGAGGTATGATACCTGTATCATTGATTTGCTTATCATAACGCTCAGCCCATAATAAACTTTCCGCAAGAGTATTTAATGTATTATATTAACAAGCTTTCTTCCATCTATTATCAACATAAGCACGTGAACAATATAATTCAAAACTGAAAAAGGCACACTTATGAAAATATAAATGGGGTGATTTCATGAAGAAAGGACATTA
>NW_011898677.1:3605-3957 GCF_000151845.1 Pteropus vampyrus | reverse complement strand
GCCATTCTGACTGGCATTTCACTGAAACAGGCAATGGGGGAGGGGAGAAGGGTGCTGGTCCATGTTCTGGTGACAGAGCCAGCATGATGTGACCTTGACTTGATTTTGCTATCTATCCACAAATGTCCTGGTCCAGAGGTAACATAATCTGTCACCTCAGGCAGGAGCCAATATCAAAAATGGGACTGGAATCATTGTGTTTCCCTTGTGAACTGCTGTGACCAAGAGAAGCACTTTCAAAGGGCAGCTGATAAAATTGCTGTTTTGACCCTCCTTTTAGCTGAAAACCAGATACCATCAAAATAGCTTTTCTTTTTATTAGCTACATTATTGGAGAAATAGTGAGGGATTG
>NW_011898677.1:0-1941 GCF_000151845.1 Pteropus vampyrus | reverse complement strand
CCAGCTTTGTCCTAGTAACTTTAGTCATGCTACCCTCCTGGCCCCCAGTATCCCTGATAAACTACTGAGCACAAAGTGCAGGGTCAGAAAGTTTTAAAAGTTCAACAGGAAAAAAGGTCCCATTACCTTTTTTTAAGACGCTTCCAGCCCAGCACTGGAATTTGTTTTTTTTAATCCATCAAGTTATGTCTCTTCGACTCCTGCCTCTCCCAGTCCTCTGTGTTTCCAGCCTACGCCAATTGGGAGACTTAGTTTCAGTATCTTACACACAGCAGTTCCTGGCCGGAGGAGCCTGTTCCTCCCACTGGGTTTGTCTCCTAGGCAGGAGCAGGCTACCACCAGCTGCTTTCCTAGACCTCCTACCTGTGGTAAGTGCCCTGACCCTCTGTGCTGAACTGCTGCTGCTCACGACAATGTTCTATTTGGCGAAATAGGAAGAACACTCAGCTCCAAGTGCTCTGTGGTCTGGGGTGTGTGCGTGTTGGTCAACCGTACTCTAGGGAAAGGGTGGCAATGCTGCCCTCGCCGGTACTTCTTATTTCCGTTTGCCTCTGGTGTGCGCAAAGCAGAAAATAGTCCAAGCACGTCAGTTAGGTTGGCAGCGCTTCCAGGTCAGGGGACAAGAAGGAGGCAGCAGGGCAGAGCTTCTGCCCCACTTATTCAGGGCAACTTCCATGTGGCCCAGTGTATCAAATACCCACCTTGAGTGACCCCTTTGGTAAAAATAATTACAGCCCAGAGAAGGAGCATCAAGATGGAGAACAGGTGAGCAGCACATTGTAATTCACTGAGACCAAAGTCTGTGACCTGCTAGGGGTCAGGGCGGTGGCCGAGGAAAAAGGTTTTCCCGTCAGTCTCTGGAATCACATAGGCCGGAATCTGAAACTCAGCTCTGCTCCTTCCTAGCTGTGCGAACGTGGGCAAGTTGCTTAGCTTCTCTTCACTTCGGTTTTCTCATCGGTGAAACGGAGACAATGGTACTTTCCTTGAAGAGTTGGTTTTACGGTTAGTAATAATATATGATGTATATTATTTAAATGCATAGAAAAGAATCTGGAAGGAAAACCACCAAGGTTGGGGGAGGGGAAAACGAGTGGGGAGGGGATCGAATGTGGGAGAGAGAAAGAGGTTTCCTTTCCAATTCCACCAGGCAGATAAGGATAACAGTGTCAGGGAAGAGAGAGAGAAGAAAAAATGTGTGTGTGTGTGTGTGTACACACATGCCTGCACGGGTAATTTATTTTATATTATATGCTTAGCATATTGCACATAATAAATGCTTAATAAATAGTAACTACTGTTGCTCTTTTTTTTCTCAGAAAGTCCTGGATACTTATGAATTTGGTAAAGGTCCTGTAACCATCAAAAGCCCCTTGTAGAAGTCTTTCTTTTTTTCCGCCTACAGCACTTGGTATTCCTCAGTGGTCTCCCTTCCAAGTATTAACCAGGCCCGACCCTGCTTAGCTTCCAAGATCAGATGAGATCCGGAATGTTCAGGGTGGCATGACCATTGTAGAAGTCTCTTTTGATTCTGACCTGGGACAGAGGAAGAAGTTTTGGTCAAAGGGCCCTTAATCCCTTCTTTATTTTGGTTCAAAAACACCAACGGGAAAGGAAGCTGGATATGTGGACACTCCGTGGGTCACTTTCTTGTTATGAAATCTGAGAGTGAGCAGTTCCCGCCTGGCTAAGAAACCTGCGGCACCTTCTTCCGGCCTTGGCTGGAGCCCCTCTCTGGCTGGCTCTTGCCCACAGCACCTCCCCCACCCTACCCCCCCCCCATCCATGCCATCCTGGAGAGGCAGCCCAGATACGCAGTACAAAAACACACCGGCAGCAGCCCATTTCATCACGTGTCCAAATAAATGGAGCTGTTGACTCAGGCTAATCAGATGAGGGGCCTTTCCTAAAGAGCAATCTGTGTGAGGCTAAGAAAAACAG
>NW_011898676.1:1806-3441 GCF_000151845.1 Pteropus vampyrus | reverse complement strand
GCGTGTCTGAGCCCCACGCCATCCCTGTCTGAAAGACCGTGCACTTCAGTGGGGACATATGGTGAGAACACATGGCATCTGGGCCTGGAACAGCTCGTTCACAGTATCTGGGGTGCTCAGAGCAGCCGTGACATCGGCGTCAACACAGTCCCGAAGCGAGAATCATTCCGCGAGATCACAGATGCTCGCACAGCCCCAAATGTTTACGGGACTCCCTCCAGCTCCCTCGCCCCCTGCTCGCTGAACGGGTGGTGGCGCTTTGCTGAGCCCCAGCCCTGGGGGTGCAGGTGAGCGTCTGGGGCCTCACAGGAAACAATGAGCGCAATAGCTGTCATGCAGTAGATACACGCAGCAGCCCTCACTACAACAGCTGCCACACGGCGGTTACGACGCGATGGTTACCACGCAGCAGCTATGACACAGGGTTTGTCATACAACAGCTACCGTGCAATGGCTGTCCTGCAGTGGCTGTCACACGCCCTTTACCGAGCGCTACTCTATGCTACGCCCTGTGGCTGAGGGTTCAAATCCTGATCGCAGACCAACGTCTCTGAGCCCTTTCAGAGTCCGGACTCCACAGGCCCCCAGCCCCGCTGAGTGTGGATCCGCTTCCTAGCCATGTGACCCTGGGAAGATTCCTTAATCCAAGCAGTGTGCGTCTGTTTCGTCAGCTGGAAAACAGGCATCGCGCTCATAGAGATTTTACGAAAATGAAAATGAGTTCATGTCAAAAACAGTGCCTCGCGTAAAGCCGGTGCTCAGTCCATTAGCTCCAACTCCCTTAGAAAGTTCTACACTTCACAGGTCGGGAAATCAAGGCTGCGAGACTGGTTCTCACGGAGGCCAGAAACCCACCGAGCCCCGCTCCATGGGTGACTTCACGGGCGTCCTGGGCCACCTCACGAGGGCCTCATGGCGCATGGAGCCAGCCCGGAGCAGAGGCGAGCGACCCGGAGGGGGAGAGACAAGGGGCCCATCCGGGGACACCCAACCCCAGGCCACCCCAGCCCTGAACCCTGAGGTGAAAACTCGGTCCGTTTGGCGACCGCATTTCTCACATAAAGACCCAGGAAGAGCAGCGTGATGGGCCACCTGGCCATCAGCCCCAGGGAAGCAGAGAGGAGTGGCAGCCTGAGTCGTAGCCGTGGCCCAGGACTCACGTTCTGAGTGACCTTGGGACAGGGACGCGCCCTCTCTGGGCCTATGTGAGGGTGGGGCTATGTTCGCACTGGTTCTCACAAACTCCGACGGGCACTGGCTGCTGTGTGCCCCCCACCAAGTGCCGGGTGGACGTGGATGGCAAAGCGGCCAGGCCACCGCCCTCCAACAGACTGTACGTTCCCTGAATAGGTGGCCTGGATGTTGTGGTCTGTGGCTCAGGTAGGCGTCCCTGTTGGGGGCCGACGGCTCTTCCTTCCACACAGAGCCACGTCTGCAGAATCTCAGCTGACCACAGAGGGAGGAGGACAGAAGGGGCCGGGCAGAGGGGAGGAGGGGGGGGAGGAGGGAGGAGCAGGGCTGAGCGCCCAGGACACCAAGAATTTAAGTCACCAGAAGAGCGAGGAGAGCATCTCGGTTTTAGATGGCACACGACCACGTGGTGGGGACAGCAGCCCGGGGCTCGGTGTTCCTGTC
>NW_011898676.1:0-901 GCF_000151845.1 Pteropus vampyrus | reverse complement strand
AGCCAGCCCCCCTCCCTGGGCGCCACCTGAAATCACTCCGTCACCCCAGCTGCCTTTGTTCAGTTCACGGGGCTTATTGCGCTCAGAATTATCTTGTTTGCACGCTCGTCCTCCGAAGAGGGAGTGTGACGTGTCACATCTGCTGTGGCCCTGTGCTCACACGGTGCCTAGATCAAGTCTGTGTCCACCGGCGACTGCTGAACGATGGAAGAAACGAAGGAAGGAAGGAAGGAGAGATCGGGGAGGGCGGGCACAGACAAGGAAGGGGCCGGGGGGGCCAAGCCTGGACTGCGGCACAGACGTCTGCCGGGGCCTCCTCGCAGCGCCCCCTCCCCCGCCGGCCCCACCCGCTCCCCGGTGACCCCGCTCAGGAGCAGGCACCACCGTCCATCCGGTGGTCAGCCCCAAACACGGAGCCACCACGGGGTTTTCTCGGCCCCCCCACAGCACTGCAATGACCGGGACGTCCTGTCGCTGCCTCTGCTCTTAAAACACACCTAGATGTGGCCCCCCGGCCGTCACCCCTCGTCTGTAGCGCTGCCGTCTGCGGCTCCCCCAGGCCTGTGCCCCGCAGGTCACCGTCCACGCCACGTGAGTCCTGGGGAGCACGCGTGCGCCCCCTCGCCTGCTCCCCTCCACGGGGGGCTCTCTGGGAAGAGGCCAGAAGAGGCACCCGGAGGAGCCTGCGCGGTGGGGCCGACCTGCCCCGGCTCCTCCCTGGTGCCACGACCCGCCGGCGGCTGGATGTCCTCCCATTTCTCTGTCCCCGTGAACGCCAACTTGACACACAGCTGTGGCCGGCGCCTGTGACTCTGCGGGAGGTGTCTGTCTCTCTGGCAGCCGGAGCCCACTCGGCCCAGGCGGGGCAGGTCGGAAATGGCGTGGAGTTCCCACCCGCCAT
>NW_011898675.1:3127-5672 GCF_000151845.1 Pteropus vampyrus | reverse complement strand
GGAAGGGTGGTAGTCATTATTTTTTTCATTTATTTTATCAAGAGACCCATCTGCCTGAATCTAGAGGCCTCGGAGTCTGCCTTCTTGTCCCATCAGCTTCGAGAACAGTCTGAGACTACCTCAGGTAAGCTTGCCAAATGTCTTTTTAAAACATTGTTTTTCAAAGAGCCCATCCATCTCTTTTTCTCAAAGGGATTCAGTGAGTTTGGAAATAGACAGTTAACAGATGGGGGTGGGGAAGGTGACGGGGCTAGTTTCAGGAAGAGGAAGGGAAAAGTTCACCTTGCCCTACAGCAATTTATTCGAGTTACATTTAATTGTACATTTTAATATGAGACTTCCAAATTTTATGTCACAATAAAACAGAGCAACCTTTGAAATGATTAAACTAGCAACTTAGTAGTCCTCATGGCTGGAGCAGCTTCCAGCGCGTCACCACACCTAATTAAAGGTCAGAGATGGATTCTGTAAGAGCTGCTGTGTTTTCCTTAATTATTACGTGAATGAACAGGTCTGTTGTGAATGCCCTACATGACTGAAGCTTACACAGAAACACAGGGGCACGTGGGCTCAATTCAGGAAGCCCATTCTTCCCCCGCTCCCCACTTTGAGAAACCTGTCTGGCTCATTACTCCCTCTACAAATTCCTCTCGGTGTACAACCAAAAAAAGAACAGGAAAATTCTGTTAGCTAGGTGAACAGGTTCAAGAACACATGGAAGACTAGGAGCCCAGAAAATGGACCTTAGGAAGTCATTTCCTCCTTTGGGCATCAGTTTTTCCATCCATGAAGTGGGGACATTACATGAGATATTCATTTATGACGGCCTATTATTCTTTGAAAAAATCATAACTTTTCATATTATCTCATCTGATAAAGGAAAAGAAAGGGAAGGAATGGAGGGAGAGAGGGAAGAAAGGGGACAAAATTTGTTTAGGGTTCATATTTGCATACACCTTGACTAATTTCAGCCCCTCTTGACTCCTTGCGCTGCCCACCACACACACGTCAGTGCTCAGACTAAAAAACTCTTTAACGAACGCTAAATGACACCCTCTTTCTGGCCTTCGTCCACCGCGCAGGTTCATAGAGTAAACCAAGATGGCAGCTCTCGTGGATCTGGAGTTAAAGAAGGTAAAAGAGGGTTCGAGCATTCAGAAGCTTCTCTTAAGAAGCAGAGGAGTCTGTGGACAAGAATCTCAAATGAGGCCCGAGTGTTGCAGAAAGAAAGAAACTCTGGGGGCCTGGGGAATAGTTTCGCAGTCCTAAGAAGTCCTCGTCTTCTCAGGCTGGAGTGGGGGTTAGCGGCTGGCTCTTCGGGAAGGAGATGGTTGGGATTAAGTATGTGGCGACTGATGGCCTGTCCCTTCGTTCTGATCTCCAGAGATGTTTTCATTGAGCTTGGAGGCTTCAGGGACTCAGTTCCATGGTAAGACCTAATGAGAGCGTTTCAAATTGGAGCCACTTCACATGGCTTGCCTGAGCCAAGGCATCTGTAATTCTGCCTCTTCATTTTCTTTGAAAAACTCCAAGTCCAACCTGTATTTTTAGGCCATTTATTCTATCCCATACCTTGAAAGGTCATAATATCTACAGTTCAGAAAGTCAGACATTCTCATAGCAATGTTCATCTCTGGTCTTTGGCCTCACCCCCTTTTTTGAAGGACTTGTCAAAAAAAAGAAAAAGTCCAGTAAAGTTTTCCAAATAAAATAGGTATCAGAAGGAACTGGGTTTTCCCTTTGTTCAAATAAGTGTTTATAAATGTGTCACTACCCAAAAACACTTTTGACATCTAAGAGTGGTTATGATTCTTACACTATTTCCTACCGAAAACCATATGCTTTTTGGAAGGGGCGGGAGATGGACAGGAATTGGAAAGGACCCTAGACCTCATCTAGGATGAAAGGAGACTGGATTTCAGAAAAATCTTAGTCAATGGGACTACTTGTCAGTATCTTAGCCACACTTAACTATTTATGTTCTTTAAAAGAGCAACATGTTACTTCTTAAGACTGCCTTATTGTCAACCTTTGGATGAGAAATAAGACAATTAAAATAGCTGTTGCTCCTAATAAATGAAGCTGTATGTTATTGCTCTGAGCGGAAAACAAAACAAAACTAAAAGCTAAATGATAGTAACGTGCCCATAGTGCACTGTCAGAGCCATCACCTAAATCCCTGGAGTGATGGACTGCCCTCTCTGGCGCTAGTCATTTTCCTACTGGCAAATTAAGGGAAATGACTGAGCCTCGCTTTTGAAGAGGACTTCGAAGACAGGAATGCTGTAGTGGTGCTTATTACAACTGGGAATGCAGACCAAAGGCAGGAATGAACAAGTGGTTAACAGTATAGATGCAGACCCAGATGACAAGTGATGAGGAGGAGAAAGCAGGTGGCAGGGCCAAATAGGGATGACCCTGGGCTCTCTCCCTGCTCTGATCCTCCCACCGCGTCCCTTCTGTGAGGTGTTTCCTCATGTCTAGGACAGAGTCATGGCACTCAGGACTGGTGACTCTGGGTAGGCCAGTTTCCTGGTCATGTCAG
>NW_011898675.1:0-882 GCF_000151845.1 Pteropus vampyrus | reverse complement strand
AGGCACCTTTCTGGGTAAGGGAGGTCCTGGGAGAAAGCAGCCCAAGCCAGGACCTCCACTGCCCCACTGGCTCCCTTATCCAATCACTGAGCTGCTCAGACCACTCTGATCTCCCTGCTGCCTCACCCTAAGCTACAACTCAATGGCTGTGTGGTCCAGGAGTTCCAGGAAGGTGGAGAAAATTTTCGAGTTCACAGAGTCTCGCCCAGAGTAGGACAGTGAGAATGTCTGTGACACTGAAAGGAACCTTTTCACTTTACAGTGGAGGGAACTGAATCCATAGAAAAGGAGAACCTGCCCAGGGTCATGCAGTGAGGAGCACAGCCAGCCAAGTTGAGAGTTCCGTCTCCCAGCCCCCTCTCCCTCCCTCTCCTGGAAGCACCTGACCTTAGCACCTGCTGACCTTACGTGCCTCCCAGATGCTCCAAGGGAGAGACCAAGTCCTTAGAGGACCTGCCGCATTGAACAATGGGTGCCACGTGGACCTTCTAGATGTGGTAATTCCTCACACAGAGTTTGCAAATCATAGAGCACTTTCTCACCCATGTCTCACCATGATTGTACCAAGAATACCCATCTGCAGGGCCACAGCAGCCTAGGGACCTCTTGCCACTGCACCAGGAAAGGTGAGATTCCATGCTTGGTGCCAGCGGATGAGCCTTCTCCTTGAGGGCAGGGACTGGGCAGTGGGCAGCTGCTGCGGAAACACAGGCAGTGTTCCAAGTTCAAGGAGCCTTTGGGCTCAGTCACAGCATGGACTGAACCCAGAACTCGGAGGGGACCTCATCATGATTCCTTCCAACCAGGAGCCATGAGAACAACCAGCCAAAATTGTTTCTGCAAAGCATGGTGCAAGTAGGAACACACGTGGGACAGGGACAT
>NW_011898674.1:3865-4520 GCF_000151845.1 Pteropus vampyrus | reverse complement strand
CTTATTTTTTATTTTTTATGCACCTGGTCTTCCTAGGTGGTCTCCCATCCAAGTACTAACCAGGCCTGACCCTGCTTAGCTTCCGAGATCAGACGGGATCGGGCGTGTTCAGGGGAGCATGGCCATAGACATATTTTTTATAATAAACCAGTAATCTAGTAAGTAAAATGTTTCTCTGGGTTCTGTGAGCTGCTCTAGCAAATTAAATCCAAAGAGGGGGCCATTGGAACCTCCGATCTTCGGTGAGTCAGTCAGAAGCACAGGTGACAATCTAGACTTATGATTGATGTCTGAAGTGGGTTGGGAGCAGTCTTGTAGGACTGAGCCCTTAACCTGTGGGATCTGATGCTATCTCCAGGTAAAGATATCAGAATTGAGTTGAATTATAGGACACCGAGCTGGTGTTAGAGAATTGCTTGGTGGCAGAGAGGGAAAGCCGCACATTGAAATTGGTACCAGAATTCTTAGAGACTCAGAATAGACATGACATGGGATTTCAGGGACGTGCAAGAGGAACTCAGGAAGCCTTATAGCAGAGCACTTGGGATGGACACTGCACAGTGGCCAGGATTCAGAGAGGAATTCAGAGAGGAGAACTTGGTGAGCGGAAGTCTGGCACTGGTATGAGTGTGGTGTGACTTTTAATCAGGTTTGG
>NW_011898674.1:0-2419 GCF_000151845.1 Pteropus vampyrus | reverse complement strand
AGCCTTTTGAGCAGAGATTAAAATCCTTTCCTTATCTAGCAATTCGCACGGTGACTTTGCTCTTTCTAACATGCGAATAAGATTCTTCCCAAGCCCTGTGATAGGTTTCAGCCTTAAGCATGTGACTTCCTCCCTCTCCCCTTCTCTTTCTCTTTCTGTACATCCCTCTCCGTCTCCTCCTCCTCCCTCTGCCCCCTCCTTTCGGCCCCCTTTCCCATCCATCTTCGCGCACATGAATATTATTCGTGGAATGAAATGAGCAGAGAAAAGAATGCTAGGAATGTCTCTGCTGAAAATGAAGAAACCATCAGTAAGTGGAATAAGGCTTAAATTCCTTCTAGTCACGTGATTAAAACTCATAGCAGAAGTAAAAATAACAAAACGAGGACTAATGAATATGAGTGAGGTAGAGGTTACAGTAGATTCTGTAGGTTGCTTTCAACCATTTTAGAGAGGATTAAATATATTTTAATAGTTCTTTGTTACACAGTCATTTAATTACTTTTTTGAGAAGAAACATCTCTAGGTATCATGTAAGGTAAAACCTCTCAGAACTTTAAAAAAAAAAAGGAAGGGAAGCAGCATGGTACTCAAGAAAACATTATTTCATAGTCAGAGCCTGATGTAGAAAAGTTAACATATCGAATGATATCTGCAAAATCTCTAAATCGGCTTTCAGACTAGTCTTAGCTTAACTTCACGTTGGCACCATGGGCGGGAAGAAGGCAGACATTTTTAAAACTATCGTCATATTAACTGATGTGAGAAAATGGTTTTTGATCTAATTAAGTGTGAATAAGATTTATCTTTACACCTTCCAGGCTGTGTTTATTAGCCCATTGGTAAAATGCTCAAATCGTATGCTTGAAAATATAAATATGAATGTCCTGCCAAAGAAATAAACAAAATTGGTTTGTCATTCTAATTCAAGCGAAAATAAATTCAGATGTAAAGAGAAGAAAATCTTAAATATAAAGATTAAGAGGAAAAGATGCTCTGATTAAAAAAAAAACAATTGAACCAAGTAAATCTGAAGATCTCATTGGCTTTATTAAGTGATTCATGAAGCAGGCAGCATCTCATCCAGCCACTAGAAGGGGCTCTGAGGAGGTTGTATAAAATGGAAGGTTTTATAGGAAGAAGGGTGAGGCAATAGGGCTACTGACAAAGAATAGGAAGTCTAAATTTTAGACCCAGACATCTTTTGGGAGAAAGGGAATGGCGAAGGTTTGGGGTTTTTTGTTTTTGCTTTTGTTTTTATCATACAGATTGTTTCTTCTTTCCGTGGTACCTGGGGAGGGAGGATGGGGAGGGTCCATGTGACAGATTACCTCGTTGGCATTGCCCAGAAAATTCCAGACTGGTTGATTAAGATCGTGTTTCTGGGAGAGGTTGAAACAGCAATTAAGTCAGGTATTAAATCTGGGTTCGGTATCATGGGTTTTAGCACAAGTGATGCCATTTTAGGCCTGTGATTTTCTCTCTAATATGCCAAAATCCCAGTTTAATTTGGTTTTTAAAAAATCTCTTTTTTTTTTAATTTATGTACTTACTTATTCATATGTATTTATAGTCTTCTCTTAGCTTCTAGAAATAAATAAAAGAAGCTGATAACCCTCCCTCCAGGAGTCTGTCATGAATTTGGAAAGGTCAGACATACAGGCATAAAATAATTAGGAAATGGTAATGAGATGTATTAGGCACTGATAACTAGCTCTACAAGTCGGTTTCCTAACCCACAAAATAAAGGGGGGAGCCCTAATACTCAAGAGACTCCATTCCATCTTAAATCTGTACATTAGTGTAAATAGTTGGCTTAATAAGAAGAAAATAAAATGTGTGATCATTTCATGCAGTTGCAGACAATCAGTGCAAGGCTCGTACAAAGCGGCACCTGGTTCTAAACGTGATTGAGGCAATGGACTCTCTCCACACAGATGCAGATACTTGCACGTGTGTGCATAGACTTTTGTGCTAAGGTAGGCTCGCTCAACTCACCTCCCCACTCATGCTTCCATGCCCCACTTTGAGGATCTCCCAAATCCATATGATAAGAGGAAAGACTTGAATGGCTAAGAGGACAGACAGTAGGGTATGGGGACTCCAGAGAACTCGAAACTGCTCCGTTTTAAAGAGCAGCTGCTCGTCAGTTTGAGCTATTGACGTGCAAGACTGCAGGTCCAGTTTTTCCTCTCATCTTTTAAGGGAAACTAGAAATTTGAAATATTTTTGTAACATCCTCCTAAAGCATCTTCCAAAATAATGTCTTATTTTTGACAACCATCTTAACATTTTAAGGAAACAACATATGAACCAAATGAAGTATAGCTGTGGGCTAGATGTAGACCAAGGAGATGTTTGCTATGTTTACTCTCGTGTTTCTGTGTGGATTAGAGAAGTTACTCTGAATGTGTGTGGT
>NW_011898673.1:0-4577 GCF_000151845.1 Pteropus vampyrus | reverse complement strand
AAGCTGATCTACCCTAGGACACATATTCTCTTGGTACGCCTTCTTGTACTTAGGAACCTGGTACGGCATTTCAGCACTATGCTTGGGGGGCATTTCAGCACTATGCTTGGGGTGCATTTTAAACAGCAACATCACCAACAGAAAGCACCACAGTGCAGAAAACGTGGGAGGAGTGCGCTTGTTTACAGTATGGGGGCCAAGAGAAGAAGGCGCAGTGTCGCCTCGTTCCGCTTCAGCTGGGATCGTACGCATCCGGTAAGTCAAGTTTCCCTGCTGCTCTATCCATGTCTATGAATGACCGAAAAAGTGCTGCAAGTACTTCTGGGATTAGGAATACAATATGGAATCAATGAAGAATGAGGATCGGCTACGCTTTGATTCATCGTTTATCTCGATAACTGTTTTAAATGTTTTTTATCTCTACATCATGGTTTTATAACTTCCAACAGAGACTAGGTCACACGGTCATATAACAGGGACTAGAACTTAGAAGACCTCATTTATTGATGGGAAGATGGCTCCTAGGGGCTGGGGGACAGGAGGCGAACCGACTGAATCGAACCCTTTTTTAATTGAGCCTATAGAAACCATCCAACTCTTCAGCGCTCCCCTCACCATCGGTTCCCGTCATGTGATCATTTCGCGGTAAAAGCAGTCTGGCTACCTAAGTGCTCCTTCTGGCTGTTTCCTAGAGAGAGGGTTTTTCATTTACCAGCTCACCTTCGTCTGGGCTCTGGCCAGTACTTGCAAGAGAAAAATCCTGAATCCACTATCCAACTTCCAACCAGTGGTTTATAAACCTGGTAACCTGTTTTATCTTCAGAGTGCGATGGCAACTGGCAAGGGTGATAACGTGACAATAAGGCTGGACTCATCTCTCTCCTTGTCAACAGGCCTGGCACCCAGTTCATTTTTATTCTCGAATAAGCAACTCAATCACTTCTCTCTTGCTAAGTTCCTTGTGGCAGGCCCCTATGAGGTTGTGGGGGGCTGTTAATCACTCACTATCGGTTCTGGAGATAGTGGAATTTTATAACGTTTGTTTTGTTTTCTTTAAATGGAGCCATTTGCCATAAGATAAATCTGCCTTTAAAATCAGAAAAAGCAACTTCCGTGGAGACTGCGTTATGGAAGTTGTTGCTGGAGGAGAGCCTTATATATCACATTGGCTTCAGAGTGGGGACCTGTGTCCCAGGGATGAGGAAAACCCTTTATTTGGAGGGAAATGTGGGGGTGGGGCAGGGAGAGTCATTCTCCTACTACTCTAGTAGAGCAAGGATGCTAACAGACATCTAACTGGTCCAAGGGCATAATTATTAGAATTACCAAAGGAGCAATGGAAGAGAAAGGAGACATCTGGTCAACCTAATCAACCCTAGAGATCACTTCGCCCAGATCCTCAACTCAAAATTACTCTGGAAACACAAGCTCAGTCTCCTTTCCACAGACATTACTCTGAGTTACTGCCCAGGCTATGAATTCTGTATTAGTTGGGGAGAGAGCCAAGGCATTTGTTTATCCCCTCATTCTGAATTACTCTCTGTTATATATTTGCTGGTGCAAATAATGACATTTAAAAATTATACGCATGGAGTATAATTTTAAAAAAATTCAGCCCCCATTTCTAAAAGATCTGATCACCTAACAGGAAGGAGCAACAAATCTAGGGGACATCAGCAAGATGAAGAATCATTTTGGGCAGGTTGTCGTACTCTAAAGCATCGTTTTTATTTTACACTATAATTATCTCACTGTAATCATACCCCTGTGTTAATTATTGCTCATAATAAAAGTCCACATATTGGAGAAGAAAGCTTTTTTAAAAAACATTTTCAGGGAGTATCACAAATTATTTGAAATCTGAGCAATAGCGATCCTAATAGGAGACCAACTTATATCCTGCATTCAACAGCATTGAGAGCAGGCTAATAGTAATTAAGGGGAAAAAAATCAAGAATCTGCTACATTCTGCCATCTCCATAATTAAACAATAAAACTACTATAGCATTTCACACAGACATTGTAAATACTAAATTAAGAAGCTCCGATGAAATGTCAGAAGCATTTTCTTATGAGTCTATATCAGCCATGTGATTATCATATTGATTCTGCATGCCAATGAGATAACATTCCACTGTGTTTATTTTTCTCCCAATTGCCTTCCAGAAAGTAATAAAATTAAATCCAATATGATATTAAATGTAAATATGCATGGATATTATATGTAAATACCCATTTTAAACTCTCTTTGCTTTTTGATATTTTCTGAGCATAATGTTGTCAAGCAACAGTAATATTCTTTTCTCCCACGTGACCTACCTTCACTTCCACTACCTAGAGAGAGAACACCCTTTGTGATTCCACTTGACATTCGTTTCCTGATTTGTGGGGGGAAAAAAATACAAAAAAATGTTTTGCTTTTAAAAGTTACTGAAAAGTTGCTTAGTTATAAACTAAGAAAGTTTGATTTTTGACATAGATGCAGACTTCATTACACTGCTTTACTTCCCATGTTAATTGTATCTTCCCATAAATTTGTCACTTCATGTTAATTGAATAATTAAAATAATTTCTCTCATCTGACTTTTGATTGAAGGGTCCAGCTAGGACTCAAACGTTAACAAGACCTTCTTTTTGGTAGAAAACACGCTTTTTATCAGGATGAAGTCATATGTCACCTTAGCTAAGAGGATCCAGTGCAGGAATCTGGCTCTGAAAGTACATGCAAACTGGTCAGATGGGGTGGCCCCAGATGGGAGTAACAAAAAGAGTAATACGCTTAGCGGAGAGAAGGGCATCCAGTACAGATTAAGTACTTTAAAAGAGTTGTGACTAAGGTCGAGAGGAAGTAAGAAGCTTGGTCCTTACGGCTCGCCCTCCTTCTAGCATTCTGTTAGTTCTTTGCAGAATTTTTGCATCTTTGCACATAGCGTTCCCTCTGCCCAGGAGAAGTCACTTGCTTCCATCAGAGATTTGTCTCTGTTCATCAGAATGATTTACTTGCACTTTTCTTTCTCCGGCTTGTATGTTCCTATATCTAGCAGAATTCTTGCCATATAGAATTCTTAATACTTGGTGATAGGATGCTTAAGGTCACATAGCTAATTTGCGGCAGAGCTGAGATTAAAACTCATATTTACTTATATGTGTTTGTTTTTCATTTAGTAGTTTGTGTTTCGTGCTCTCTCCTCTTCACACAATCTATAGAAAAGTTTACCGTTTTCCATTTTGTCATTTCCTGGGGAAAGTGACTAGATTTGATTTACACATAAAGCAAATGGGCCTTCTATTCTTAGTAGACTATTTTTCGGAGCAGTTTTAGGTTCACAGCAAAACTGAGCAGAAGGCACAGAGGTTTCCCATGTCCGCCCGACCCCACCCCGCGCCACACACAGCCTCCCGTTATCACACCCCCACCGGGCGGTGCAGCTGCTACAACAGACGGACCTGCACTGACATGCACACTCCGTAGTCACCCAGAGTCTCTGGTGTGCATTAGGGTCACTCTTGGTGTTATACATTGTCTGGTTTATAATGACATGTATCCACGATTACAGTGACATATAGAGGTTTTTCACTGTCCTAAAAACCCTGCCTGTTCCAACTACTCGTTCCTCTCACCCCTACCCGCTGGTGACCACTATGTACTTTTACTGTCCCCATAGTTTTGCCTTTTCCAGAATGTCATAGAATTGAATCATACAGTATACATAACAGGGCCTTTTTAAAGTCATTTCTTTTATGAGAACACCACTGACCACACTTTTGATAGAAGCCCTGCTCCGTTTTTATGGGTGGGTCTACTTCAAATTGCAATGACTCAACTTGAAGGGAAATTTTCATTTTTTCTCAATGATTGTTTCTGTTACACAGTACCATAACAAGTAAATAGGGGGTTTCTTTTTTCTCAAATTAACTACGCATTAGACTGAAATAATAGCTCTCCTTGGAGTAATGTTTAATGTTTAGATGATGCTACAGATAAATACAAAATCCCTGCTTCCTCCCGCCTCGCAGTTCTGATGGGCTGCACGACATTGCTGTCTGATCTGCCTTCTGACAAGTAACTTGCCTTTACAAGGTAGTTGGGAGGTAATAAAATGGAACTATAAAAAGAGATTATATATATATATATATAACATTATGTATATACTATATATGTATACATAGGTACGTGTGTGAGCATGTATGTATATGGGCAAGCGTGTGTACACTTGAGCGGTTAGATATAATTAAAAGGTCTCACATGTGTCTGGCTTCATTGTCATTAATCTCTAACCAAACCAGGAAACCAAATTAGACATTGACAGATGACAGTGATTTTCAGGATTCTTTCAGGAAAAGGGCTCTACGATCACATTGGATTTTTAGGGGCAATAATTGGAAGTGATCTCAATTATGCATTTTTACAAATATGGTTATTACAACCGTGTCTTTATTTCAAGTGTTTGTGACTTTTGGGTTCTAGAAGGCATTACTGACGTAACCATGGTGCCAGGTTTTCAAGTGTTTTGCCAAGATAAATGTATGGGAGGCGGTGCCCTTGAAATTCAAAGAGGAAAAGTCAGATGAGATGA
>NW_011898672.1:3097-5265 GCF_000151845.1 Pteropus vampyrus | reverse complement strand
TTCCTGCTGGTTGAAGAAAAAAAAAATACTATATAGGCTGTGTATATCTAAGATGCTTTTCCTACAAAAGTCTTAAAATTTTTATTCTCTCTTTCTAGATGTGCTGCTAAGATAATTTTTTCTTGAAGAATAAATAAACCATCATAATTAACAGCCAGCTTGCTGAGTCATTTGCCTTCTGCTTAAATTTTAACTAAAGGGATTTGAAGGCAGCAGGGAGGAAGAAAGACACATGTGCGTGCGTGCGCACGCACACACACACACACACACACATAAATGAGAGAGAGAGAGAGAGAGAGAGAGAAAGAGGCTGATTCTAGAAAGAAAGAAAAAACATTAAATCAAATGGAAAAAAGCAAAAATAATTTTTGAAAGATTTGGCTAAAACATCTATTTTCTTACTCATAATGGGAGCCCTGAGTACAACCTTTTAATAAAACTATAATGAAATTAAGGTTTAAACAGGGTTGTAACAGTGCCAAGAGCAAGGTCATTAGAGTGAAAAGACCTAAATGTTTTTCTTATTCCAGGGCCATTGCTACTAGCTGTCTGAGTCATGGTTTCCTCATTTATAAAAAGAGAATAACAAAACTTATCATATAAATTGGTAGGGAAGATAGAATGCTGTAAAATATATTAAAAGACATAGGAAAGTGCCTGACATCAAGCAGAGTTAATTAAATGTTTCTTTCTTTTGTCTCTCTCACACCATCTCTTCTCAATTCTACCAGAAAGTTTATTTTCCCATGAGGCTTATAGAAGACTAGCTGTAGAAGGGCAAACTGTAGTTCTAATTCTGCCACTATTGGAATACTGTGTAAAAATCTTTACCTTCCTCGGGAGAGGAAAATAAATGGCGTAGATGACAGAGGCTCTGTTAATCCCTCTGGCAACCAAATCAAAGTTGTGACAGAAACAAGGAGCAGCAGCAAGGAAAAATCTAGATGAACAAGCCATACAACTAGGGAGAAATCCAAGAAAGCATCTTGCAATAGCAGAAGGTAGGATGGGGAGAGGATGCGGGGGCTGCCCAGTCTCGAGCGGCTGAGTGAGGAGGCTGCGGCAGTGGCAGATGCCTCTTAAAGGGGCCGCATCCGCAAGTGAATTTTCAAGGTGACAGACCTGCTCGCTCTGTGCACCAGTGCTGATTTGGCTGTGTGCAGTGGGCGCCAGGGACTTACAGGAAGACATTGTGGGAGAGAGGGCCGAGATGAAATTCGCTCTGTACAGAAGTGCTGGCAGTATCCATTGTTCCCTGTTGAGCCCACCCCACTCCCAGTGCACAGAGACAGCGCCACCATAGCCGCATGTCATAGAACTAGATAAGAGGTCACTCCACCCAGAGGATTCCCTGAAACCCCGCCTCCCCCAACTCATGGCCCCACCCAAGCCACATCCAGGTATATCCTCGGCAAGTCAGGTGCTCCTTGCTGAGCAGCGCCTAGACTCACACTGGAGGCAGCTGGCCTTGGTTTCTGGTGTGGCCTTTTGAGGCAACTATAAGCACAGCATCTGTGGATTGCTTGCTGAATTTTAACAGGTGGCCCCGGAGGGGTAGAGGCTTGGATTAAGTTTGGCCTGCAGCTTAATTCCTCTCAGGACTGTGCTGCTGGATACCTACTTCACAAATCCACACTAATAAGACCGGCAGACTTAGGAGCATTGCTTAGTGCATAAAACAGACTCGGAAAGGCAGCCAAAATGGGAAGACAAAGAGCAGAAACCATATGAGAGAAGAGAACAGAGATACAGATATAATGGAGTCAAGTAATCTAACAGATGCAGAGTTCAAAACACTGGCTATAAAGATGCTCAATGACCTTTTGGGAAGTGTAGAAAACTCCAAAAAAGAGAAAAAAAACCCATAAAAATGGAAATGGAAATTTTAAAAGGGAACCAGTCCAAAATGAAGAAAACATTATCTGAGATGGGAAGTATATTAAATGGAATAAACAAAGGAATAAACAAAGTGAATAAAGAAAAGGATCAAATGCCCTATCTAAAGGACAGGAAAGCCAAGGACACACAATCAGAATGGCAAGAAAGAAGATGCCAAGACTAAAAATAATTTAAGGAGCATATGGGACACTATTAAGGGTCAAAATATCCCTCCGATTGGCATAACTGAAGAAAATCAAGATGTTGAACAGCTGTTTGAAGAAATAATG
>NW_011898672.1:0-332 GCF_000151845.1 Pteropus vampyrus | reverse complement strand
AGTTATTATGATTTAGATTTCTATAACTTGAAGCAAGATAGTTCTAATATACATGTTATGATGGAATAAAGATGCCCCATGTTTCAACTTGCTGAACCTCAGCTCAGCTACCAGTCTTTTTTCCATTTCACATCATGCATGGCATGGTCATTTTCCATCTTCTAAATTCCAAAATGTTTGTAACTGTATTTGCTGCCATAAGTCTTAAGTCTAATGGGTTTTCATAAGATAATCCTAGGCATGTCCCTAAGATTTGGGGAGACATAGTAACATGGATATGAAGTACTGGGTTCTATCTAGAACCTCACTACTCGGAGTGTGGACCAGCAGCA
>NW_011898671.1:3951-5543 GCF_000151845.1 Pteropus vampyrus | reverse complement strand
ACAAGCTGATCTGCTGTGGTCCCAACACAAGCCCCTCAGGAAGTCACTCCTTGAGGACAGGACACAAGGTCTGACCTGAGCTGGTGCTCAATTAACGTATGCCGACCGGCTGACCGGCCAGACACCAAACTCAAAAACCACAGCCCAGGGCTGCTGCTTGGCCACCAAGACGGCCCCCCCACTCAGGGAAAGGGACCCGCACCCAGTCCAAGGCACCTCCTGGTCCCTCGCCCCTCCAGCCGGCACCGACCTCCACCGGAGCAAAGCAGAGACCACAAGAGCCGTTCAGACCTTCCAAGGCTGGGACCACGAAGCACGAGCCCTGCTCACCCGAGAAGCCTGCGGCCGCAGAGACCTCGCCCCCTCACCCAGGTCTCTGGAACAGATGGCGCAGCATGCCAGCTGCTGGCGACGGTCGGCCTCCCACCACGCACACCAACGCCTCACTCCGTGGCCTTTCCCCTCAAAGAGCCTGGTCCCTGTGCATCCGCTGCTTCGCGAGACACACGTCTGGGCTGAGCTCCTCATTAAGTGGCGGCAGGGTCTCTGAAGCCACTCGCCTCTAAGGCCCTCGGAGTCTTCATCCAGGGAGGTAATCCTCAGGGGACCGTGTGGCTCCAGAACCTGCAGACCCGCGAATCTGCCCTTCGGCACAGGGCGCAAACCTCAGACTGCACACACACACGGCAGAACCCCCTGCCATCACCAACCCGAGCATCATCTCGAGAGGACAAAGGTCCATCCTAAGCCATTTCCGTTAATGAAAAGGCAAAGCAGCAGGAGATACTTGCTGCCCTGATAACAAACGTTCCTGCCTTAAAGAAAGCTCTCAAAACAGCTAGTGCCCACGTAAAGGCCTGACGGCACGGACGAGCAGCTCTGCCCGGCCCCGTGTCGCCACTCCCTACTGGCCTCTCCACCGCGGCCACCTCTGAGCCGCCGGCACCGCCCAGGAAGACACCTGCACGCCGCTCCCCACACCAGACTCCCCTGGGTCTCCACCCGTGACCAGAAATCCCATCAAATGCGATGACTCCCAATCTGTGACCTCAGCTGACTTCTGACCTCGTCTGACCTCGCCCCCGAGCTCCTGCCTCAAATTCAGTGCCTCAGCCACCTGACATCTCATCTCCTCTCAGAAAAGCACTGCAATCTGAGTGTGTCCAAATGAGGACATCTGTCCCCGCTCCCCACCGCTGTACCCAGGAACAGCTCCCCCTGCCCCGTCACCACAGTCCCCGACTCAGTCACCCTAGGATGTCTGTCCTGGTCCCTTGCCTCAAGTCAGCAAGTCCTGTGAGTGTCCACAGCGGTGCTTGGGCCCAGCCGCCAGCCTTGCCTGGACGCTGCCACTGCCATCCCGACCACCACCTGCTGCGTCCCACATCCAGACACAGAAGCAGCATCCGAACACAGTCCCGATCAGCGGCTGCCAGCCTAGAGCCCTCCACTGGCGTCCCAACGCCCTGGGGTAAACGCAACCTACACCTAGGTACTAGCTCATGGCACACAGGGTCCGCCCTCGCCACGCCCCTCCCCACTCACCCTCTCCAGCCAGGCCCCTTTCCCCAACCCACCCTCGGGCCCTTGCT
>NW_011898671.1:0-416 GCF_000151845.1 Pteropus vampyrus | reverse complement strand
GGGAGGTCCCCAATTACGAACTTCTGTCCCTTTTTGTTTTCTCAGGGTTTTAATTACTCGGTAGATATTCCCGGATGCGTAAAAATCACACATGCTAATTCTACCAGAGAGACACCGAGTCCCCAGTCTTCAGACACAACTTCCTAGCACTTAGTCCCCTCACAGGGGCACGAAAGAGCCATGAAGGACACGAGCTTGCGACACGCAACGCCACGGCGGGAAACAACTGCCCAGGACATCGCCGGCCAGGTGCGCAGTACCTGGGGCGGGGGAGGGGTCTTGCTGCGAAAGCCCCCTCCCCGCCGGCTCTCCTAGTCGCTGGCTGGCAGAGGCCTGATTAACGGAGGGGCTGCCGGCCCCGTGCGAGGCGAGTCTGAGGCGCGAGGCCTGAACGGCTTCCCAGGACCGAGAGATCC
>NW_011898670.1:3722-4445 GCF_000151845.1 Pteropus vampyrus | reverse complement strand
ACAGAACAGGGAGGCGATCGGCAAGGAGGGAGGCCGTTCAGACAAGACGATCCACCCGTTTGAAACATTCGGCCTTTAAAGAACGCCTCCCCCCAAGACGACAACCGTGCTTTCTAAACGTATGAGAAACACGTCCCACGGCGGGCCGCGCTCGACAACACGGACCGTATATGGGGCCATAAAGCAAGTCTCGGCGAGCTTCGGAAAATCTAAATCACGCAGCACACGCGCTCAGACTCTGATGGAATTAAATTAGAAACGCGACGTCGCAAAGATCGGAAAGGCCCAAACGTGGAGAAAGGCAGCCGGCCTCTAACTGCCCGCGGGTCCGAGCAGAATGGAAGGACAGAGGAAAAGATTCAGAACTGCACGGAAGTCGAGCGCTTGTCCAATTCCGTGGGAAGCTGCTCACGCGTCACCGAAGGGGGTTTTATCACGCCCAACGTCCTTGTCAGGAAGGAAGAAAGTTCTAGAATAAATGACCTCAGCTTCCACCGTAAGAAACTGAGCCGAAAATTGAACTCAGAGAAGAGAGGCGACGGCCAAGACCAGGGTGGAGAGCGAGAGACGGGAAGAGAAAGAAAAAAGAAGAGAATCCAAAACCGTTTCCTCGAGAAAAATAAAATTGATAAATCTCCCGCCAGACCAGCCAGCGACACGACGGGAGGAGGTACCAATCCCGACGTCGTGTGACATCACCGGAGCGCCCACAGACATCGAGGG
>NW_011898670.1:0-862 GCF_000151845.1 Pteropus vampyrus | reverse complement strand
TGCCTCCCAGGAGACGCCTCCACCTGCCTCTGGGTCACCTGTCCTTCCCTTCCAGTTTCTCTGTCAGTCACCTGACCTTGACTCCAGCCTGTCAGGACCTCCCTGGGCACCCCAATAAACTCACTTCATCATCTGATCGCTTCCCTCATGTGACTTTATGGTGTGGGGCGGGGGGACACACGGTGTTGAGCAGACAGGGGCCTCCTGCAGCCACGAGAATCCTGGGAAGAGTGACTGGGCCCTCCCAAAGGGCAGTGGCCTAACTCTTCTAGGCAGGTCACCGCTGAGACTCTGGCCCTCGCCCAGGAAGGTCAGGGCCTGCTGGGCCCATGCCTAGGGCTCCCCGAGGCTGGGCGCTTACAAACAGGTCCTGGTCTAGGGCATTCTCAGGCCCCCGGACCATTCCCACCCCCCAGAGTGGCCCGTCAGGAGCCGGCCTGGGGCCCCAGGTGTGCAGCATCTCCGGGCCCGGGGCCACCCCGCGGTCCACTCTCCCTCTGCCCTTCGGCAGAGACGTGGTGGGGTGACGGAGGAGCTGCCGTATCCCTCTGGGGTCAGAGGGACCGGACGCCCCCCCGCCTGGGCCGGACCAGAACATGGGGCATCCCTGGTTCGGCGGCATTCGATCCCGGATGGGAGGAACACAAAGCGGACGCCTGAGCGTCACCGTTGGCCCCACTCGGCACCTCAGGGACATTTCCAGGCCCAGTGTACAGAGGCAGAACCAAGTGGGGCTCCACACGGGCCTCGGGACCGGGGGAGCTCCAGGCAGGTGCTGTTTGGGGTCAGAGTGACGAGAAGGGAGAGCTGCATGAGTGACCCCAGGGCCTCAGAAGCTCCCTCGAGTGTCCGCTAAGCACGA
>NW_011898669.1:2587-3467 GCF_000151845.1 Pteropus vampyrus | reverse complement strand
AGACAGGGACAGAAGAGTGTTGAGCTTGAGGGGTGACTGCGCAGGCCCACGAAGCCGGCCTGGACAGGGTCTTGATGGTTTTTGATAGAGCGAGGATGACGTGCCCCTTTGAGACAAACTGAGCACCAGTGACCGGGAGCAGGAAGCAAATGGGTCCATGTGCAGTTCCCCATGCATTTTCCAG
The DNA here is from genome assembly GCF_000151845.1 of Pteropus vampyrus. Lineage (NCBI taxonomy): Eukaryota > Metazoa > Chordata > Mammalia > Chiroptera > Pteropodidae > Pteropus > Pteropus vampyrus. The sequence continues at coordinate 3,283 of NW_011898669.1, read as the reverse complement.
CCCCCAAAATAAAGCGGTTACAGCTCAGGAATGAAATCCCCTGGTGAGAACCCCACGGGAGGGAGCAGATAAGCTTCCCTCTCTGGAAAAGGCCAGGCCCCTGTGTGAGGAGCTTTTGTGTAGAAAGAGGGACACCTACCACATGTTCCCGTGAAATGTCACCCCTGGCACCCAGCCTTCACTGAACTTCATCGCTTTGCTGGATGGAGCATGCTCGGCCGATTAGCCCAGGCTGGGAGAAATGAGAAAAGGTGCCCATGCTTGCTCCTGTGAAAACAGGATAAGAAACTTCATTCCACCCACTCTGGGAAAGCATGTTGAACATCCCTGGCAGGTGGATTTTCCCCACAGGAGGCCCACGGTGGGCACCAGGGACGGGCAGCCTATATGGAAGCGGACCAGTATCTGCAGTATGGACAAACAGCTCCAGATGATGGCCCCGCCAGCCCTAGGCACGACCTGCCCACCCTCGCCACCCCTACATCCTCAGCTCCGTGACAAGTTCTGGAAATCTCCAGGTGGACGGGTGGCACCACCGGGCACCCCTGTGGCTGCTGCCTCTTCCATGAACGGGTGTGGATGTCTAGGACCAGCTTCAGAAGGGATCCCCTGCGAGAAGTTATTTGAAGGGAAAATGCGTATCCACTTCAGGGAGAGGCTCTCCAGGGGTTCGAGGCACTGCCCACTTTTCTGGGA
>NW_011898669.1:0-979 GCF_000151845.1 Pteropus vampyrus | reverse complement strand
AGGGCGCTCCGAGGGGAAAGAAGCTCACTCTGGCTTTCTTGGCCTCTCTTTTCCTGTACGCCCCTCCTTCGGCAGGAGGGAAGGAGGGAGCCCCCGTGCCACTCCAGCTCTCAGGGGTAACCCTGCGGGCGCTGGGGCTGCACACGTGGGTCAGGGCCTGCCCCGGAGAGGGACCCCCACCAGCACAGTTGCCCCCTCACTGCTGCCAGGGGAGCCGCCCCGAGAACGCGGGTGGACATTGCTTCTGATCTGTCTCACCTGCAGAAGCGCCTTCCCCGAGGCCACCCTGGGTGACCCTCCCGAGGAGCACTCCTGGCTACCACCACCCTGTGGCTCTACCTGGCTCAGCCATGCCAGGGGAGCTGTGCTGCTAAGCCCCCACTGGGGACACAACACAGCAGCTATAATCAGGTCCTGGGGAGGAGGGGGAGCCCAGCACCGCAGGGCCTCGTCCCTGGGGAGTAGCGATGGAGACGCTGCTGCCTCCCCTTGCCTCTGCCCACAGGCCCAGGCCCAGACCCCTTCTCCACCTCCCTTCCTTTGCCTGAGACAAGGCCTCTGTCCCTGCGCATGGCCTGGTCCCCAGGGGACACTCATTGGGTAGGGAAGCCACCCCACCATGGTGGCGGCAGAGCCTCCGAAGCTCCCGGAGCTGTGCTCTGGGTAGTGGCCTGGAGATCCAAGCTTAGTCGCATGGACCCCAACCACAGCAGGGACTGCCTGGCTGGCCACACTCTCAGCAGTGGTATGGTCCCCAACCTTCCACAGGCCATCGTTAACCTCCTCCATCCCCAGGGCTCCTGGCCTCACAGTCCTTCTCAGTGAGCGGCTGCAGGGGCAGTGGATGGAGCACCCCCGCGGGAGTGAGGAGGCCTGGGCCGGGCGGGGTCTGGGCAGGTCACCTCTCTCTGTACCTTACACAGAGGGAGGCTCCAACAGGGGCCTCCAACGGGCATCCTACAGGGTCCAGGCGGGCCAG
>NW_011898668.1:370-1623 GCF_000151845.1 Pteropus vampyrus | reverse complement strand
TGCTGCTACATCTTATTGAAAGTGTCAATAAGGAAGCACACATACTGCCTTATCACAGATTTTAAAATGATAGCTGTATTTCAATCATTGGTTTCCCTTATAATCCTGGGTTTTTAATTTTCTGTGTATAAAAGCATTGATCTGAGAAGGGGTCCATAGGCTTACCCAGACTGCTGTGGAGGAAGATAAGAACCCCTGAGAGCAGATCTAGGAGGTTGGAAGGCACATTAGTCATTCTTGACTATTTCATTTTTGCCGGCATGCATTTTCCTGCTTCTGGCTTTTCTCCCTGCCCTGGTCTCTCTTCCACTCCATTGCCGGAATGATTTTCCAAAGGACACATCTAACATTTCCTTCCCTTCCTGCTCAGGGTCCTAGTGACTCTCCCTGTGTAATATCCAAGGCCTGAGCAAACTGGTTCCTTCTGTATGTCTAGGTCCTTTATTTTATTTTATTATTTAATTTTAATTTTTTTTGGCACTCTCAACCTGGAATTTTATACTCTCACCAGAACTAATTTTATATTCTAACCTGAGCTATCTATTTGAAATTTAACATGAGTCACTTATGTAATTTAAAATTTTCTAGGAATCACACTTCAAGAAGTGAAAAGAAACAGGAAAAATTAATTTTAATATTTTTTTACCCAATATCATCTAAAATATTATCATTTCAACATGTAACTAATATTCAGAATTATTAATATACTTTACATTTTTTTTCACACTAAGTCTTTGAAGTCCTGTGTATAGTTTACATTTATAGCACATCTAATTTTGAACTGGCCACATTTCAAGTATGTAATAGCCTCATATGGCTAGGGCTGCCATACTGGACAGCATGGTTCTAACCGTACTCCAATTATTTTTAAGTCCCCACACTACCATGCCAGTGTGCGTGCTGTTCTCTCCATCAAGAATGAACTTGTCACCACCACCTGTCTCAGCTCAAATGCTGCCTCCTCCTGAGACTTTCTCTGACTTTGGATACGCTCTCTCTGGTATGTGCATCTATTATGACACTGATGAGATGCATTTTAACAACTGGTTTATATATCTGTCGTTCTTCTCAATGTATTGGAAGCTTTTTGAGGGGCAGGAACCAAGTCCTTTCATCTCTGAACATCCAATGTTTAGTGGTTATTTGTGGAATAGTGAATGAAACATCCTCAGCCATGGTTTAAATCTTTAGGACACAAAAGCGGAGAAATTCTTTAAATCTATAGGACACAAATAGTTCAGCTGGAACCACAG
>NW_011898668.1:0-320 GCF_000151845.1 Pteropus vampyrus | reverse complement strand
TGAAACATCCTCAGCCATGGTTTAAATCTTTAGGACACAAAAGCGGAGAAATTCTTTAAATCTATAGGACACAAATAGTTCAGCTGGAACCACAGGACTTCATCAGGGGAATCCAGAAACGAAGAATGGGGTCCTGAAAATGAATGAGTTTGTTTAGGAATGGACACTCACGTGTACATCGTGAACTGCTGAGCGTTCCTAGCTAGGTTGAGCAGGTTATGAGCTCTGGATTATGAAATAATCAACATATACAATATTATATATAACATTACCTTTAAAATTGTAAACTATGGGTCGGGGGGAAAATGGCGTAGATGATA
>NW_011898667.1:2310-3573 GCF_000151845.1 Pteropus vampyrus | reverse complement strand
CTTTTTTATTCTTATTTATCATTTAACAATGTATAGGTAGTTTATCAAATTTTATTGGAGGAAAATCACCACATTATATTGTAAAGTTGAAGTTTTCTACCTTAATTCCCTTTTACTCACCAACCAATTACCAAGGAATCTGTTGGGCTTATCACTCATATTATTTAACTAGGTCACTTGACTTTATATTTGTCAGTACCCTCTCTTTCAAAGAAAAAAAAAATCAATAAATGGGATGTCTTTAATAGAGAACCAATTAATAGAGATCAGCCCATAATAGAATAGCTATTTTCAGCAGTTATTGCCTAGAAATGATTGTTGGGTCATACCTTTGGTTTGTGGCTGTACTGGTGTCACCAAGGAGACAGAGACAATGGGCATGGACTGAAAGATCATTGTGAACTGATACTTCTTATTCACCTCTTAGCATGAGTTGAGTCCTAAGAGTAAGGCCACAGGTGAGCGGCAAACAAGGAGTCAAATCGTCATCAACCTTTTGTCTCAATCTGAGTAAAAACATTTGGGCTTCACTTTAGCCTTGGGAAGAGGACTTTAAAAACAACAACAAAAAAAACCTATGCATTTCACTGTCCTGTACCATCCCATCATCAGATGTGCCAATTTCCCTAAAACCAGTTGATTCTTAAGCAGCTCCCCCTGACATTGTCTCAGAAGCTGGATCCACCAGGCCATGATTCATCTCTGTCAGGGATGGTACAAACCCTGCTTTCTGAGCGGTTGATAAAAGCAAAGAGTCAGCTGCAGCCATGGCTGCAGCGCCCCTCAACCCCCTGAGATGGTGCTGTAATTAAAACAACACATAATTCCTTGAATCCCAGGCCTCTCTGGAAGGGGTAATCGAAGAGTTTTGGCAAAACCAGAACCTGTAGTGAGGGTAGAGCTGGCTGACCAACAGCTATGGGCCTCATCACCCCAGCTGGTTGTGGACACCAAATAGTTTTGCCTTACTTGCTTCCCTCATCTCCTATTTTCATCTCCCCCCTTCTCATCCCCACCTTTAGTACAGGCCGTCCGATCTTTTGTTCTGGCAGAGATAAGATGTATAAATGATGAGTGGTTGACAAAGTGTACTCCAGTGCCGCAGGCAGCTCATCAATCATTTTCTACATGTCTAAGGATAATTGATGCAAACCCTGCAGGCGAAGCTCCATCAGGTGAGAGGAGGGAAGAATTAAATCTGCTGTCAGGAGCCAAGCAGCTGATCTGTATTTAACATTCTTTTTAATTTAGCACTTGTTTGTT
>NW_011898667.1:0-576 GCF_000151845.1 Pteropus vampyrus | reverse complement strand
CACTGAGATTGTCGGGGAAGCAGTGGAAAAGGAGGCTCCCTATCCCATTAAGCTGTACCAGGTTTTGCTGGACCATGAACAGGCCTAGTTAGTTGGCAAAGGGGTGGCCCTAGCTGCTGCTTCTTTTTTTTTTTTTGCATAATAAAAGATATGATCAAAGCCATGCCATGGGAAGTTTACTCCATTTGTACTGTATAAGATAGGCTAGGCGCGTGGAGACAAGAGGCCAGGAGACAGGCTAGGTTATCACAACAGTCATGCAAAATGTCTACTGAGAAACAATACACCCCTATTAACACACAAGGGAAAACCTAGTCTGGCTTAGTTTCGTTGAACAGCAGCTCCTGATCAGAGAATTTTTTTTAAGTCTACTTATCAAAACACAGGCTAACAATGATCAGTCTCCATTTACAAGTTATCAGAACCTGCTATCGATCCCCGATTAAAATTTCAAGATACGAAGAATTCTAAGACATTTTAAATATACAGAATTACTCAGTAACAGAGGTGAGGTTCTACACTTAACAGCCTGCCCAAGTGGGGTTGGTTACTAATAACTCAATGGGCTAGAAATAC
>NW_011898666.1:0-1141 GCF_000151845.1 Pteropus vampyrus | reverse complement strand
GCGTCCCAGATCCCACGCCCGGGTCCCGGATCCCGGATTCCACGCCCGCAGCCCGCATCCCGGATCCCACGCCTGCAGCCCGGATCCCACGCCCGCAGCCCAGATCCCAGATCCCACGCCCACGTCCCAGATCCCAGATCCCACGCCTACGTCCCGGATCCCACACCTGTGGCCCGGATCCCATGCCCGCAGCCCGGATCCCACGCCCACAGTTCGGATCCCAGATCCCACGCCCACATCCTGGATCCCATGCTCGCATCCCAGATCCCACCCCACACCTGTGGCCCGGATCCCATGCCCGCAGCCCGGATCCCACGCCCACAGTTCGGATCCCAGATCCCACGCCCACATCCTGGATCCCATGCTCGCATCCCAGATCCCACGCCCACGGCCCAGATCCTGGATCCCACGCCCGCGTTCAGGATCCCACGCCCGCGTCCTGGATCCCACACCCGCATCCCGCATCCCGGATCCCACGCCTGCGTCCTGGATCCCACGCCCGCGTCCAGGATCCCACGCCCACGTCCAGGATCCTGGATTCCACGCCCGCGTCCAGGATCCCACGCCCACATCCTGGATCCCATGCCTGCGTCCAGGATCCCACGCTCGTGTCCTAGATCCCACGCCCGCGTTCTGGATCCCACACCCGCATCCCGCATCCCAGATCCCACGCCCGCATCCCGCATCCCAGATCCCACGCCCACGTCCTGGATCCCCCTCCTGCATCCCGGATCCCACACCCGCATCCCACATCCTGGATCCCACGCCCGCGTCTAGGATCCCACGCCCGTGTCCCAGATCCCACGCCCGCATCCCAGATCCCATGCCTGCGTCCTGGATCCCACACCTGCATCCCGCATCCCGGATCCCATGCCCGCATCCTGGATCCCACGCCCGCGTCCCGGATCCTGGATCCCACGCCCGCGTCCCAGCGCCCACGTCCAGGCCGCTCACCTGACAGCAGCGTGAACGTGACAGAGTAGATGCCGTCCTCTTTCTGCGCTGCGCCCCCCTCAGTGTAGGTGATGTCCACCTGGAACTTGACTGGCTTCTGGAACACCGCCGGGCCCCCCGTCGCCTTGTACTCGGCCCGGAAGCTGGTCTGGGAGATGACGCTGTGGCCGAGGCTGGGGATCTGTGG
>NW_011898665.1:3395-4298 GCF_000151845.1 Pteropus vampyrus | reverse complement strand
GCCAAATGCCAAATTCTCTTGTTGGATTATTCATGAGAAGTTTGTCCTTTTGTAGGGAAGTAAGGGCTCATGATTTATATTAGGATTTTGACATAAGACACTCACTGTACCTCATACTCACCATGTCTTTGTGACGCTATCATCTTGATTTTGATGGGTAGGGTTAAAAATGCTTAAGGAGAAAAAATGACCTATTCTACAGTTAGCCTTTCTGGACTGAGAAATTATCTATTTTAACATAACTGATTTTAAATGGCATATTATAATAATAATAGCCACTGATCACCTTCTCTATATCAAATACTTGGCTAGGCACATTACATACTTTATTTCATTTAATTTTCACAGTAGCCCAGCAAAAGTAAAGATAAGGAAACAGGACCACAGAGAAGTTGGAAATGTGCCAGAGGTCATAAGCTAATAATAACAGAGCTGGGGTTTCTAACTTCAAAGCCCATGCCCCCAAAAGAAAAGTTATACTTTTACATAGGATGAGGTTTAGAGTAAGCTTTAAGAAAAATGTCCATCCTGCCTATGTCTTGACCTATCAACTTCCTATTCCAACAGAGTAACTTGGAGTTTGTGTGCTGTGACCAGCATTTAGAGCCGTCTTGAATTTCTAAGTCAATTCAGAGAGCAACAGCTCCGTATGCCTAGTTGGCAAATACTTATTTAAAGACGTCTTGCGTGGCGGCTGGACCTGGGGCTGCCCAGCAACACAGTAAATTAATGCAGCTGGTGGCAGCCGCTCTCCCCAGGTTTCAGCTCCAAGTGAATTTGCATCTGCCTCTCCCTTCAGGGCCTGTGCAGAAAGGCACTTCTCTCCAACAAACACAGATACATCATTTGGTTCCTACTGTCATTATGAGCTAGAATCTTCCTGCCGATTTGTTATCACCATCA
>NW_011898665.1:0-2192 GCF_000151845.1 Pteropus vampyrus | reverse complement strand
GAGAAGAACGTGTGCTCTGCCGATGGCAGAAAGGGCACAATCAGCTAATTGCTTCTACCTTCTGGGGCATGAATAAATGCAGCAGTGGAGCCCAAATGACACCGTGAAGATATTAGGACATCTGGGGTAGAGAGATGCGTGACTGGAGGGGTGCCGACAGGCTTGAGTCAAAAGCCACGGAAAATATTTCCAAGAAAGGAGGTTATTTATTTTTATTTGAAATACAACAGACCTACGGAAAAGTGCCTAAAAATGCATGCAAGTTTAATAGTCAGATATGAAATACATTTGCAAGTACTACCCAGGCTGGGAAACAGAATATTACCTGCTCATCCCCAAAACCTGTGTGCCCTTCCCTAATCACAACCAATACATTGATTTTTGTGCTCATCATTTCCTTGGCCTTTTTCATAGTTTGAAGCTCTAATTTGGAAAGGCAGGAGGGCAATTTAATAGCTAATTTACAGCCATTTTTCCTTCTAAATTTGTAAATATACAAATATGGTCATAAGAAGAAAATAGAAAACGAATTCCTAAAATAGTACTATAGTTTCTTTTTCGGGCTTGGTTGTTTTGCTCCCTGTACCTCTGCTGAGAAAAAGAGGGTTCAAATAATTATTCCATTCAGAGTCTGAATTAAACACCTGTTGGTACTCTGTAGTAGGACTAGGGTAAGATAAGCAAAAAACACACCTGAGAAATTCAGCACTGGGTCTGTTCAGGGAGTTTTCCCAAGAGAAGGTACAGCTTTGCTCTGACCCTTTCTACAGAGCGTGGTCAGAATCAAAGGTCGTATATGTTGGAAGAGCTTCAGAGAATGCCATGACTGTCCTTTTTTTCAGGGAAACAAACCAAGCAGTACTTACCTACTAATTGTCTCTACCACGTGTCTCCAGTACCTAGTAAAAGCCTCAAATACAGTAGGTGCAGTTGAATATAGCAGTTGAATATAGCAGTTTCTATAACTTTGAGTTGTGGGAAAATTGACCAAAATGAAGAAATACAATTGGTTAAAACTCCTGTCCTTTAAGAGTTTGGCCTTTCCAATTTCGGCCCCTACGAAAGACGTTGTGGCTCTCAAGAAATTTGAGCAAGTCTCTTTTGTAAAGAAATGTTAATTCAAGGCCTAATTATGATCTTTCTAAACATCAGTCATTAAAGTCAGTTAAGCAAAAGCATAAAGGAGATTCCAAGTCTCCCATCTCCTCCCTGGACTGTTGTGGGAAGTATTCTTCCATGGGATCCCTGAAATTATTGTTCGGAGGCTGGTGACAACACTGAGTCTCCCTGGATTACAAAATGCCTGTCTAAGTAGAAGTTCGGACTACAGAAGGAGTCACAGTGGAGGTTTAACCAACTGTAATGAGAAGATGAAAACAACGAAGGAAACATCCGCTAAGGGCAATAAATCCTCTCCCCTTAAGAAATCTCTGACAGAAAAAGACCACCTGATGTCTCGGGGCTGGGAGCCTACAAATTAAATCACGGGAGATGTCTTGTGGATGGATAGTGCAGGTAATCAGATAATTGACCAGGCATGGGCTGATAATGAGATACTTTGGGCTAATTAGAGGAGGTCCAATGAATTGAATTCAGATGAAAAGCTGTCTATAAAAGCCATTGCAAAGACAAGGGCAGGTAACTGGAGAGATAGAAGAAGTGGCCTTGCAGAGTGCTGTTCTATGTAATGAATCATCTGCTTATTCAACGAGCCAGGCTCAGAAACACCAAAATGGCAACTTCCTCAGGATGGTTTGTAATCCAAATCTGATGATCCAGGAGAGGGTTTGAAAAAAATGACTGGAAACCGTATCCCAAAATGTCTTTATATTTTGCATTCAGCTACCCCTAAAGTATGACTTGAGTATGGAATGGTCATATTTGGGGTGTGGGGAGGGAGCCATTGAAAATAAGCCCTTAAATCGAACACAGATTTGAGAAATTAGGTCGCAGAGGGGCTCGTTTGATCCAAAGGGACACAATATAAATGATTGTTTGTTCTCTGTGTCCTTGAGAGTATATTTTTTACCTCAAAAATCAGTAAGACAACAACCCCATCCTATTCCACTCTTCATCCCATCTCCCCAGGTATTTCAAATAACCATAAATACATTATTTCTACTTTATAATTTATTAATTAGATTTTATTTACTATATTTTGATGGGCATTTTTTCCCTTAAAAGAACATTCA
>NW_011898664.1:2426-3787 GCF_000151845.1 Pteropus vampyrus | reverse complement strand
TTTAGACTCAACTAAAGCATGTTCAATAAATGTTTAAGCATTCTACAAGAGTAAGATGTTCTATGAATAAACTTAGACAATTTTTTAATAAAAATATACTTTTTTTACTTCTCAAAGTAGGAATAATATAAAACTTCATCTGAACATGAATTCAGAAGATGGGATTTTTCAGATGGCTACATGTTAAATATCGCACTGGTGGTCCTGAGAGAAAGCAGCTTATTAGAACAAATCCGGCACAAGAATCGGTGTTCTAAAGGGATTCTCTTGATGTTTCAGACCAGAGCAGCTGCTCTCAGACAGGAAGTGGATTGCTTACTTAGTCATTGTTTTATTTACCTTTTCTCAGTGGCTACCAGAAAGACAATCTACAGGGCTCTTACTTTTATTTTCTTTTACAGCTAAAACACAATTATCCCAACCAAAGTAATCTTAATATTACTATCGGGTGTAATAGTAAGAATATAAATTAACCACAGGAAGTTTCCTACCTTTCCTAAATAAGAAACACAGTTGGGGGTCTTATGGTAGGGAACATGTGGCTCATTCTCATCCCAGTATGTTAGAGTAACTTCAGTACCATCTGACCATTGAAATAAAGCTGGTGTATTTATGTTCTTAAGACCTGTCCATGTTTCTTCAGCATCTAAAAGAAAAATGTTTCAGTTGTTTGCAGTTTACTCAGCTACATACTTCAATATGTACACTGTTACTGATGTTTACATTCTGATATGGGATTTTAAGAGACTTGATGGTATTATTCTTTTTTCTTTTACTTTTAATTCAGAAGATGGTTTCTTAATTAACCTGTTAAAATGTTGATAAGTTAGGCAGGCTGAGTGATGAGGGCTTTTCAGGTCACTCATGTGGGTAGAGCACACAGATGGAACAGCTGTACTATGGCCTTTAAGGCTGGGTGTTCTCGATACTTGACTTAGATAAATCTTGCTTTATAGAGCATAGTAAAATTATATAAATGAAATCATAGATATCCTAATTAGAATAAGAATATTGTCCATCACTGCCCTGGAATGAATATACTGCCTTTCCAGGTAAAACAATTGGCACCACGCTGACACAGAATAGGTATCTACCATTCACTATTATTAGTAGAAAATCCTAGGAGAAGATTATATTAGCAGTGTATTTTTGTTCTTCAGTCGTTAGCTTTCAAATAATTACAAAAGTGAAATAATCATCAGTTAAGTGTTTGGAGAACTTAAACAGCATTTAGCTTATGAGAAAAGGGAAATTAGTCAATCAATGGTTGTACTGTCAAATTGGAAGCCGCTAGCTACCAATGTGATTATTTAAATTTGTAAATTAATTAGACTTAAATAAAAGTAAAAATTCAGTTCCTC
>NW_011898664.1:0-386 GCF_000151845.1 Pteropus vampyrus | reverse complement strand
TCTCCGTTCTTTCAAAGACTCCTCAAACTTCTCTGCTTCTCAAGAAATTCAGTTGTTCTGTCTCTCTTACCTTCAAACTCCCTGGAGAAAAAAAATCCCTCTACACAATTTTTCTTTCTGCGTCTCTACCTGATTTATCAAAGAAAAGACCTAAAGAACCAGCCTGGCAAAGAAGGACCGAGGAGGGTTGGGCATTGTTGGGGAGGAGGTGGGAAAGCCTGGGAGTGTTCCCATATCCATCATTTTTGACTTGTCACAGAGGCAAGTAACGGTACATAAGACCTGAGTGTGCATCAGCATCACCAGGAAGCTTTTTAAACACCAGACAGCTGGGTCCCACCCTGAGAGTTTCTGATTCGGTAAATCTGGGGTAGGTCCTGAGAAAC
>NW_011898663.1:4368-6979 GCF_000151845.1 Pteropus vampyrus | reverse complement strand
TTTTTTTAAAAAACATAATTCAAATGCATTAGCTTTCTATAATTGTCATAAAAATAGGTAAAATTTTAGCAATAGATGCCTCAAATACTTCTATTTTCTATATAAAGGAACATTAGTCTGAAAATAGAATAAACTTTAAGAACAAGATGCTTCACAAAAGATCTTCCTTTGTGGTCAGTGCCAACAAAAAACACATTTTACATTAATTGGTTATCTCAGTCCAGACCATCTGTCTCTCCAAATGTAATGAATGCTGGCATTCTTATTGGTATGTGCTCAAGAGCTCAAATTGGGTCTGAAATAAACCTTGCTCGAAGTCTTGATATAGTATCAGCTTGTGAGTTGTGGAATAAATGTTAAGATTCTTCTTATCAAAGTCCCTCCCTGTGAAAAATTTTACGTTCATTTCCATAGCTAGAACATGGGCTTCACACAGATGCATTTTTATTTGCATAGTTGTATTACACATTGTTCTCTCACTATACAATTTGTGCATGCGAACAAGCCATTATATAATGTGACTGTCTAGCATTTTATATATGGCATTAAAATTCACATATGCTTTTATACTGGGTGTTTCCTTGGCTTCTGACAACCTTATTAGGTATGTAGACAATCACCATTAGTTTCATTCTGTAGATGAGAACTGAGGCTTAAAGGCAGTGCATGATTTAACCTGTGACTGTTACTCCTGTGATACTCTTCTCCGTCATTCTGTTGGCATCGGCTATTCTGGTCATCTCATATAGGCCAAACTCTTCACCCTGCACCTTGATCATTTATGAAAGAGGAGAGAGGAGAGGAAATTTCTCCATGCTCCCTCTAGGCACTTGAGCCCCATCTTAAATGTTTCATCACCAGAAAATATTTCCTTCTATCTAAGACCAGCTTAGGTCCTTCTGTGTGCTCTTACATTTTTTTTTATCTTTTGAAAATAATTATAATAAAAATAGTAAATATTCAAGTATATTCCCCAATAGAAAGTAAACTCCAGAAAAACAGAGACTTTACCTATTTTCTTGGCCAAATTCAGCAATGGTATTCATTTCTTAATACTGATTGAGCATTTAATTATCAGATGCTGTGCTAGCAGAAAAATCCTATAATCATGGACTGGGAAATATGAGGTTTCCTCTGAGTAGTGCTTTCTGTGCTGCCAGTAAAATGCAAAATGGAAAAGTAACTCACTTCAACCAATACTGTTGCATATTGTGGAAAATGTAAGAAGTCTTTGGAATTACACAGGCCTGGGATGGATCAGTAGCTCATCCACACTCTAGGGGTAACATTAGACCAGTAACTCTGTAGTTGTTAATATCATCGTGTATTAGAAACATCCATTTAGATGGTTTAAGAATGTTTCAACTCTTTGAAAACAGAAATACGTCCTCTGATTATACAGGTTTTTAATAGCGATAATTAATTTCCCTTCTGACTATATGTCCATAGCCAGCAACATAGCTAATCGAGAAGTGAAAGGTGAAAAAAAATCTAGATTATGGCAATCATTGATATAACCCAAAATCATTGATATGAGAGTGCCAAAATTAAATTTTGAAGAAACCTCAAAAATTGTCTGACTTTTTAAATCACAGTAATGAATACCTGTAGTGAAAAAAAAATGGGTTACTTGAACACAGACCCCAAAACAACAAGAAAAATTCCACCCAACATTCCAAAGTCTAAAGAAGAGAACCAAAGAGGCTAAGTTTGGAGAGCGACCCAAGGTTAGCCAAACGACCTCTACCCAGTGGTTATTCAAGTGTTCTAAATCCTTTGCTACTAACATTGCCTCTATCTTCCTGGTCATAAAAAAGAGTAGCAGACCGAATGTTAGCCTTTGGGGGATGGCAGTGATTGTGAAGAGAGATACTATACCTCCACCAGGTGCCAAATGCCAAATTCTATTCTGTGATCTAATGGGGAAAAATAGACATAGACCCTATCATCACAGAGTTTATAGTCTTGAAGATTAAATTCAATAAATTTCATATAATGGTCTAATCAATACTATGAGAAATACTATCAAAGAGGTTCTGATTGTGCATGATAACAACCATATTAAGTCTGGAAGCTTAGGATATTTAAGAAGCAATTAGAATAAAGAGAGATTATCTAGCTGAAAAATAGAGAGGGATTGAGGGCAGTCTAAATTGAGGGGAAAGTACCTGCAAAAGTTTTGAAGCTAAAGGAAGCATAGCACAAAAGCTGCAAAGCCTTATACATTTTCTAATTGCTTTCCATGTATTATCTCCTTAAATTCTGACATCTAACCTCTGAAGTAGGTTCTGTTCTCTTCCCTTGGGTCAAATAAGGAGATGCCCTTAGAGAGAACTAAGAGTAACTTGACTAAGGTCACAAAGGTAGTGAATTCATATTTGAACTCACATGTGATATTTCTGACTGAAACTAGACTCATATTCAATATTGAGTTTTAAATAAACAATCACGGGAAGCTTCGTTGGGCAGTTTGGCCTACAAATATGTCTGTTGAATAGGGATAATTTAAGCATCTGAATAAACAAAGTTATTCTGCATCTAGGAAGTCCAAATTAACTTCCAAAGAGCTTTTGCTCATTATTCATTTGTAGAACTAAAATTAAGTGATGGT